>NW_009916860.1:0-55138 GCF_000696875.1 Nestor notabilis | reverse complement strand
TATTTTTATATATATATGTATTTTTTTAGATTAGGTGGTTGGAATTTTTCATGTGTCCCATTTGACAAGCACACTCACACTTAGATTCGCTGATGTCTGGTAGCTTTTCACATTCTTTTCTCTTTGGGTATATCTGACCCAGCAAGTCTGTTCTACTAAAATACTCTTCACATGGGTGAGTTAATAAAAAAAGGGGAGAGGAGGGAGAAAAAAAAAAATCTGAAAATCTTCTTGACCTAATATATGTTCTTAGCTAATAGTCTGATTAACTTGCACCTATCTGGGGTGTTTATCTGAAGCCAGGAAACTAATACTCAGCACAATGTGCAATTTAGATGGAATGCATGACAAATCGGTGTAGGGCTCACTGCTGACAATATTTTCCAACAATGTTAAAGTAGCGGATGTTTTCACCTAAAGTATAGAATACAATGTCCTTAAACCCAGTGACAGTCATACAGTTTGAATTGAGGATGTGCCAGATTATAAATCCTCTCTTTATTTATACCAGTTTGCATAAAATAGGATGATCTGGAAAACCAGTGATTTTGTAATCACAGTAAGGTTCTTTACTTCACCTAATCTAACAATTAAAAAAATGCCTCACTTTATTAGAACACAAAATTACTTTTTAGCAGTGGTATGAATTATTCAAAAGGGAGAATGATAATGTTTTATTGTTGTGGGGGGTTTGTTGGTTTGTTTTTTGTTTTTGTTTTTTTTTCATCTGCAAACAAAACATCTAAAAACATGTAGATGCCACATCTTTTAGTAGCAAAATCTAGGGAGCACCCACCTGCTCTCTGTATAGTTCCAGTATATGTTCAGCTACTGCTGTCGCAAACAAAGCACAGAGAAAGACTACAAACCAAAAAGCAGATTCCCGTCTTTCACACACACATGAATTGCATAGCATCTTCTAAATCTGTAAAGGCAACACTAGATGTTTCAAGACTACTGTGAAGTACAAGTCTAAGTTCTTTTCTCAGAGGTTTAAGTTTTCTGTAATAACATCACAAAGGACATTTTTGGACAGCTTTGATATAACTAGTTCAGAACAGCCAGCCACATAAGCCTCCAGATCAAACTGATAAACAAATGCTTGAGCAACTTCAGTTCACATTTCTCAGTCTATAAAATATTTGAAGAATTCTAAGAATATCAACTGAAAGGTCATTCATAGCTTCATCAATTAATCAAAACATACTAATACACAGCAATGATCAGATTTTATTTTATGCATTCCTAAATACACAGAGAGAGATTTCAACCTCAGGTTTCCAAGAAGTGTCAGAAAACACCTTTGTAAGAGTGCTTACTTTGGCTGAAGGAGAAATGTTGCATTGTGCCTCTTTTGATTGTCCCTTGTCTTCAGGTAAGGTTGGCATGCTGGGCAGTGTGAAGCACGTGTAACTGCAAAGCAGACTAACAGGACCATGCACCACTGAGTATATTTGGTTCAAGTCACCTTGAAGGCATTAGTGCTGAGGCCTCGCGATCTGCAGGCTGTGTGAGATGCCAAAAATACAAATAAAATCTGTTTAAAACTCTATGTGCTAACATTGAGATCACTTTACAATAACAGTCTTAAAGTTTAATATTAAAAATGCTATCTTGTGTTTTATTAACTGAAGCTTTCAAGGACAAGTTTAACTTCATAAACACATTCAAAATGGATAACCTTCCGTTTTGACACTATTTCCATCTCTTTCCTCTATTTTACAGATTATTATTATTTTTTTTGTTACTATGACTGTTTTATCTCTGACCAAACTACCTCTAAAAATCCTTTATGAGGGAAATAGCATCCCAGATATCTGTAATATGCCTTTTAGTAACCAGCGAAGTCCTAATGCTACAAAGCATGAGCTCAGATCTCAAAGAGAAGAGTAAAACTAGAAACCTGGATGGCGGCACCCTTCCTTTAAGCAAGAGCAAGGCCTAGGTGAATTGTGCAAAGACTTGGTGTGCATCTACACACGACAACACTGTGCCGGACAAGAAAATCACTGCCCACTGTCTGAGAAGATTCTTGTTATCCATGGTAACTACTGCCTTTACAAGGACATTGTTAGCAGTATTAGCCTGTACAGCAGTCTGCGATGCAAAATTTTAAGTACTAATCCTTATAGTTACAGCGTTAGGTATTTACAAGACTTACTGTGACACCTACCGGCTAGTTAAGGAACAGCTCTCATCATAGACTCCTTGGTGGTACCTACAGATGCCAGACTATGCTATTACAAGAGACAATCTGGTACACAGTTTCTGTCTGGACTAGTAAGAGCTAACTAAATTCCCTTTACAGTTAATTCACAACTGTGTACAGAATGGAGCTATACACTCAAACAGTAACATAAAAACTTTAATAGTATGCCAAGGAGTTCAACCTCCAAAGCATGTTCTCCTCTCCCAAATCTGGGTTACTAATCTCATCTCAATTCTTTTACTTTTTTGGAAATCAAGACAGATGGAACAAGGAGGTTAAGATAGAGAGATGATATGAAGTTCAAGGCACTTAGCAGCATTGCAAGATTAACCTTCTAGAGTTTTCCTTTCAATTTCAGGGAAGGGCAAAGAAATGTATTCAGAATGTATTCAGGAACATGTCAGTTTCTTGAAGCTGACAAAACTGACAAAATACTTATGTTGATTTAAAAACAAATAAAACAACAACAACAACAAAAAGAAACAAACCCATTCACAGGAAATAGTAAAACTGCCTCAGTAGTGACAAGTTCCTCACCTCACCTTTTTCACAGGAAAAAATTGGTGTTGTAAAACCTTCAGAATGCGTGAAAACTTTGGACTACAGAAGCAGTTAAGACCCATGCTTTTATTAGATTATCTCACATTATATTAGAAACTAAATTTTCTCTTTTACTAGAGTGGAATACAGGGCCATCTTGCATGAAATTTAGTGTAGAACTAATAGACAGTAAAAATAATCTCTTGTCCTGGGTTCAGCTACAGCAGTCATTTTTTCTCCTTATTATTATTAGTGGTAGCAGTAGTGCTTAGCTACCACTAACAATAATAATGATAAGGGATAATAATAATGATAAGGGAAATAACAAGGGGAGAGGATACAACTGCTCAGCACCCACCGACCGATACCCAGCCCGACCCGAGCAGCGATCTGGGCCTTCCGGGTAACTCTCCCCAGTTTCTATACTGGGCATGACGTGCTGTGGTATGGAATAGCCCTTTGGCCAGTTTGGGTCAGGTGTCCTGCCTCTGCTTCCTCCTGGCTTCCCCTCCTCTCTGGCAAAGCATGAGACTGAGAAAGTCCTTGGTCAGAGTAAACATTACTGAGAAACAACTAAAAACATCGGTGTTATCAGCGTTGTTCCCAGGCTGAAAGTCAAAACCACAGCACTGCACCAGCTACTAAGGAGGAGAAAAAGCGACTGCTGTAGCTGAACCCAGGACATCTCTACACAACTATTAGTGTGTTCAGGAAAAAAAATTATTTCATTGGAGTTCTTTGATAAAGATTGTGGAAAAGATGCAGCATATATGACATCATTCTGAAGACCAGGATATAAAATTAGTTTTGAATTGTGAGCATAATCTTATTCAGAGCAGTATATGCTGTAGGAACAGCATGCTTCAAGCTTTTGTAGACATTTTGAACCATTTATGGGTGAATTTCTAGCTCTACTGCAATAAGTGGAAGCTCATGTTTGTATCATGATTTTACCCATCTCTTAATAATAAGAGTACAGGAAGCTTTAGATGAATACAAAGATTTAAAAAATGCTTTTTACCATGAAATATCTTTAACATCCCTAATATGATGGAAACCAGACATTAATGATTTCAATACACCCATGGAGACTAGGCAGATAGCAGTAGCATTAAACATTTGTGTGTTTCCACAGTTAAGTACTTTTGTATCAAATAACAGTCACAAATTATAAACAACACATGAAGATGAGATAGAAGCAAGGTAGCTAAAAAAAGTGATATGGACTTGCTTTTCATCTCTGTAACAAAATCCTGGCATCCTACACGACTTCTGAGTTTGCAAGAACTTAAATTCAAACAAAAACAAAAAAGGGAAGATAGAAATTTGGCTGTTTATCTAATCCCTCTTAGTGTTTGCCTTATGAATTTATAATGGTTCTGATAGTCTTAATGAATGCTGGGCCTGAAAAATCAGGATTGTTTCAAGTCATGACCAATGAGTATTTGCAATCGTATGTGGAGCTGTATATGCTATTGCATCAAAGTGGTTTATTCCTAGTCTTAGCTGAGTTCCTAGTACATACTAAACTTAAAATAAAAAAAAGAAAAGAAACAAGAAAGAGCTATAATAGCTCTTTTAATAGTTCATCATGTTTCAGGTCATTTTTCACATTTCAAAAGCAAAACAGAAAAGCTTTAAAAGAAAAGAATCAGCAGGCTTGTCTAAGAATAGAAAGAGACAAATCCCGAGCTGGGTTGTCTTAGAGATGCAGCACAGAAAGTACAGCCAAGGGAGAACAGAGGGTAGAAAGATGAATTTACGCCACCTTAACAAGCCCCAGATTTGGAGTGGATGGAGCTCAGTCCGTCTCTGACACAATTAGAATCTTACTCTGATTTCCTTACAGAGTTATCTTGCAACTAGGAAAAAGCTCCATATCTTTGTGGTGCTGATCAGTAGGAAAATTTCTTCTTCTGACTTTCCATTTTTTCCTAGCATCTCTCCAGATAACCCCAGTGCTGAGGACTCTACTGGAGCAGCAAAAAGCTGAGGCTGCTTAGAACACATTCTGCCTCTGCACATGCTGACTGCACTTCTGCAATCCTCTGTGGTGCCAAAGTAAGAGTTACTACTTATCGGTATCTCAACAAAATATATAAGGGCTTTGTTCAATTCATAAGCTATATGATTTATAACTCATGAATTATTATTTTTCAATCTAAAAGCTTACATTTAATCTGTGCAGTGTTCTTAAAATCAGTAGTCCAGATCTCTTAAAGACTTTATGGTGCTTAACGAGCACAAACATCACATCTTGTAAATGCAAATGGAGATAATCAATGAAGCCACCTTCTTGCTCCATGCTGTGCAAGTTCTGCCATTTTCCATGCAAGGAGTTTTGCTATTTTCTGTATCAATTACTGCCTTCTGATACTAGTAGGAAAGGTGAATGTTTAGAAATGATCGAACCTTAAGATACTAGTGAATAAATGTTCTCCTTCCATCATTGCTGAAGTGACCTTATGTCTATTTGATCGGGCAATGAAAATAGCCCTAGTAAATGTCAGTGAGAGTCAAAACATAGAAAAAGGGGGCTTCATGAGAATACTCTAGAAAGAGCTAGAGGAGCTTATCTGCATCTCACAAATGTGGGAAGAAAAGAAAGAAATATCCTTGGAAAATTTATTTCCTGGAAGGTGCATTTTTTATTTCTTCAGTAGAGCATTATGGAGGAGCACAGCCTTTGAACCTACAGAAATTCACACCTCTGTCTACAAATACAGTTTACAGCCTTGCTGAACCCTGAACCAAAGTGTAAAGAGCATGACTATCCTGGTTCTAAGCCTGGCTCATCTGCCAGCTGAACAGCCTTTGGATTCATGCTACCATTAGCTTTGCCTGCTTTATCTCCCTTCCACAAGCATACACATGTTTCAGTGAAAGAAGGAAATGATATGTTAACAATATATGCAATGCAGTGAGAAAACAACTGAAACAACTGTAATTACTGCCCCTGAAGATACTGAAAGGATAAATAAAAAAAATACATCTGCACTTTAAAAACAGCCAAGGTGCATAAACACATGTTAGCATCTAGTCACTAGACTATTTCAAGATACTGTTATTTCTTTTGTTAGGCATTGACTAAACACTGCCTCACCTACCTCTAACCTACCAGAGGATGTCATGAGATTATTGTAGTGTTTTATCAGCTTAAATGATTCCCCTCCCCCAAACTCCAGGCTTTTACAAATTGCAAAAGCTTCAAAATTACCTTTTAAAATTAAATACTTGTAGAGATTAACTCACATGTCACAAGAAGAGTGGATGTGGGCAAAGATCTACAACCTTCATCTGCACGAGCCTTATGTACCTAGAAAATGTGATAAAAAAACCCCAAACAACGAATCACCTATCCTATTCACCAAATTCTGCTTATTCCCACACTAAAATGAGACAATGTAAAGAAAAAAGTAAGAAAAAGAAAGAAAAGAGGATGAAGTGCTTTTTAATGTTTTGCTCCGTTACTGTAAACTTACTGCTTAAAATAGTTAGGAAAAAAATGATCCCGTGAGCTCAAATACATAGTCAGATATAGATCAGTGAATACAGAGAACTTTCTTTTACCACTGTGTAGGCTTAGAGTACAATCTCCAGGAAATGGTGATCTGGGAGCTCTATTCCATAAAAGGGAAAAGTATTTAGAGGCCCTTGGCTTTCAGTGTGTTCTCTCTGCAACTCATTTTACCATAGTAGAGAAAGCTAAGTATAATCAGCTAACTTACCCTCTCTGAGTCACCACCGAGCACAACGTTAGCAAAAGCTTAGATAAAGGTGCTTTACTCCATATCCCCGCTGATAGCCTGGCAGTTGACCTCAAATGCTCTGTCACATCACAACAAGGTTATATAAAAAAAAGCAGAAATAAACAGTTAAGAAAGCATTTTATTTATATTTCTTGACCTCATACTGCCCCTGGTCAAGTAAAGCAATTCTCATTTGTCAACAATGGGAGCTGCATACTCATGAACAAAGCTAAACTGTGCAATTCTGAGCTACTTTTTATAACTTTTTTCTTTGTTATCCTGCAAAGTGGCTGTAAAATATTACCGCATTAAAAGGGTATCTTTTTGCACTCCTTTTGTATAGCTGTAAAAGCATATGGAATTCACATTGTATTTTGAATTAAGTTTTGCAGCTTTGAAGAAAGAACTTAAAAAGAACCACTAAACTTACTTCACCCAAACCAAGCATGAGCAAAACACGGCATCTTTCTTACATCTGTAGCATGGAATAAGTTTTCAAACACAAAGCACAGTCATAGAATTTAAGATAAACAAACGAAAAAAATTTGTTGGCATTCATTAGCTACCTCAAAAAGATCTAAAACTACAACAACACAACAAAACAAACACAGAGATCCAGAATATCTTAACAGAAAACCTAGTAGGACCTCAAAATTTTGGTATTTTGACACAGTCACTGGAAAAGACAAAAAAACCCGAAAACAAAACACAAACCCAAAACAAAAAAACAAACCACAATTAAATCTGACTCATTTACGTTCTTGGCCTATGTGACAAGAGATACTACATGGAAATTGGAAGACTTTTTATTGTCTGCAACACAGAAAAAACTGTTCCCTACTGCATCTAATTTGAGAGTGGTTTCTCATATTAGATATTTAAGTTTGCAAGATATTAAGATGCTGCTTCAGTCAGTTTACCAAAACACACAGTCATAGCCCCAGGACTAATAAAAGGCTTCTCTGTGATAACCGTAATGATCTGAGTTACGTACATACAACTGTACAAAGTAAAATCATAGAATGGTTTGGATTGGAAGGGACCTTGAAGATCACCTAGTTCCAGCCCCTCTGCCATGGCCAGGGACACCTTCCACTAAACCAGGTTGCTCCAAGCCCTGTCCAACGTGGCCTTGGACACTTCCAGGGACTGGGCAACCACAGCTTCTCTGAGCAACCTGTGAAAGTGCCTCAGCACCCTCACAATAAAGACACGGAAGACAATACCACTTTTCTCTTTTAAGGTAAGTGTATTTTTGGCAGCCTGAAAGTTTCCTGATTCCACTTTTTTTTTCTGGGGCAATTAGGAGTTCATATTTCATGAATCAAACTTTTATAAATTATTCTGGTTCGGATGCAAGTCTTTAGTTTCAGTTTTTGTTTTAATTTAGCACTAAAAAGAATTTAAGGAAATTAAGTAATAAGTAGCATTTCTTCTCCATGAAAACATGGTTTTAAGAATTGTATACAAGTTCACAAAAAAAGTTCTAGTAGTTTTTATTCATTCTGTGTTTTTTCTTTGAACTAACCAGCTTAAGACAGAACTCCAATAATATGATTTAAGTATGTGCCTAAGATACTGAATACATCTCTTGTATTGAAAGAACAGCCAAAGGGAGTTACGGGAAAGAATAGATCTGCGAGGGTTTTAGAGCAGAGGCTCCTTCCCAGTCATGCCATTGCAAGAACCTGGCACTCCCCACATCCTTGTGCTGGAGACAACAGGACAGCTGTGGAAAAAAAACCAAAGGAAGGTGGCACTTCCTCAGGAATTCCAGACCTGAAGACTTTTACCCATCTGTTCCCTCTCATTCAATGGTTTGCATCCACATGAACTAAAGCTACATTAATTTAATTGGCAGCTATTTCCAGGGTCACTTTGAAGACATACTCTCCAGAGCAGAGAACTAATATGGCCAAGGACTCTGTGACTCTGTGGCAAAAGAGAAAATAATGCATGTATCTCTCTCGTTTCCTTTTTTTTTTCTTTGCTATCTACAGGTTTGTTCTTTTATTTCTCTCCAAATACTCATGCATATTCCTTAGCCAAAAGCAAGGAAGCTTATTCAGAAAGTAGAAGAAGCTGAAGTGAATATGAAGCCGTATGTTCAATCTTTCAAAACATACCAGTGAAAGCCACCTATATGTTTTTTTTCACTGAGCTTAGTGAAGGTTTATGCTCAAATTCTTAGTGAAAGCTCTCCAAACGTGAACCAGTTTAAAATTTTAATTACAGTAGGTCCTTTACTGCACAGGAAACTGTCTTCCAAAGCCACATAACAAACCTTCGCACAAGCATGCCATATACCAGACTAGGTCATGGAACAGTCATAACTGCCTAATGGATGTTACCATCCAAAAGTTTTTAGGTATGCCTCCTGCATTTTAAATTCCAACTGATCATTCTTAAATAAATTTGGTTTTACCATTTCAACAATTCTTTCCCTTGTTTTGTGTAAAAAAGCCCCAATCACATTCCCCCTCCAAAGCACAAATAACCCCCCAAAGTGAAAAACTCCTTCAGTCTGCAATTCAGATACTTGTTTCCGTAAGTTCTGTTAACTTGCAAACAAAAATTTTAGCTCAGCCTACTTCTTACTGACCTCAATTTTTCTGTCAGTGGGCTTTCAGCTAGAATGACAAGAACAGCAGCACAAGTTGAAGTACTCAGCCTGCAGGAGCAAATCTGACAATCAGAAGAATGTCAGAATCCAAGGCAGAGTTGATGTTTCTTAACTTACAGATTATTTTTGATATACTTTAAGGAAATGCAGCTTAAAGTAAGAATGAGAACATGGAGTAGGTGGATATTTGTCATGAAGGATAAGGATTTCTAAGCAAAAAGAACAGCATATAAGAAAGTGTGAAGATAAGAGTGGGAGAACAGTACATTGAGTGTTATTCAGCAGGGTAGTTCAAAAGGAATCTAGAACTAGGAAGTATCTGGAAAAAACCTTACTGTCTTACAACTGAATGACAGTGACCTTAAAATAGAAGAAAATCCTAAAATTTTATGTGAGTAAAAATGTTCCTCTCCTCCTCCTCCAACTTTCTGTTTGAACAACTTACTATTTGTAAGAAACATGCAAATTTGTTTAGGAGACTGAATCAACTATTATGGTTGTGAAAGACCTGGGCACTGACAAATCACTGAGAAACTGCTAATGATAGTAGTATTAAGAATTCCAGAAGATAATATTACCACCAAACATGCTTTTGCCCAAATGAGCATCATGTACTAAGTAACCCAGAGTCATCTGGGCTTCTTTTAATTCTACTCCTCACAGATTTGGAGAAATCTATGTTTCTACTGTCTGCACTGCATGCATTATAGATCACGTTCTAGTTACACATTTATTTTTGTCTATGATGTAGGCAAAATTGGGAGCTTGAGATGATATTTTCTCAATTTGCCACTTGACTATATCTTTAGTTAATATAAAAAGAGAACAAATTGCCTTTGGGGAGGGGAGACATAAGATCAGGGTGGAAGGAGGGGAAATCATAGAATCATAGAACAGTTAGGGTTGGAAAGGACCTTAAGATCATCTAGTTCCAACTCCCTTGCCATGAGCAGGGACACCACACACTAAACTATGTCGCAAAAGGCTCTGCCCAACCTGGCCTTGAACACCTCCAGGGTTGGAGCATTCACAACTTCCCTGGGCAACCTATTCCAGTGCCTCACCACCCTCACAAGGTATCCTTTGGCACCGATTCACTCTTTTTTAAGAAAAATCTTCAGGTTATTACACAAAGTAACATTTTCAAATGCAATTTTTACATAGAAGCATTCTATAAACTATTCTGTTTTCCAGGATCACTGGATATCAACTTTATATAATTCGGAAAAAATGAGTACCAAAAGCCTAACTTAGAAACACAAATAAATTGAAAGCCATTAGGGCAGAACAATATTGCTCAGTGACCCAAGAGTCTTGTTGCTAGTCAAGCAAAAAAAATTTCCAAATGAAGAAATTCATCAAAATTCTTTCTTTCCCAGTTACAAAGGGTAATCCCAGAGGGCACAATAAATAGCTTTCTTTGGGATTCTAAACTGTAATTGTGGTCTTTAAAGCAAGGGGATTATATTCAGCTTTCCATCTTGCATAGATAAATAGCAAAGCAGCAAGACAAGTATTTTATCCTCATTTCATGCTTTCTGGACAAAATCAGATTCACATTTGCTTACTTTATGACAGATGTACATGTTTTTGTTTGCATTGCAAAATCAATACACCCAAAAGAGCATGAAAGTCTCACTTCTTTTTTATGAAAAAAGTAGTATGAATTCAGCTCCACTGAGGTTCTTCTTTAAATATTGCTGTACACCAGGAAAGGAATAACTATACTATCAACTTATTCAGAAAATCGTTTATGGATTTTGACTACTGACTGATTATATGACCACAGTAACTTATATGTTACTGTATGATGGCGAGGCTGAAGGCTCAGTTTCTAGAATCATGGAATTTTTCAAGTTTGAAGGACATCTGGACCAACCTCCTCCTTGACATAAGGTCAGCACGGAAGGAACTAGACTAAGATCTTTGGACTTTATCCAGTTGGAACTTGATAACTTTCAGGGGCAGAAATTGCAGAATTTCTGGTAGATCTGATCCAGTATTCAATTATACCCACAGTAATCCCCACCACGACCACCCTTAACATCTGGTCAGAACATCGCTTGTACTTTATGATCACTGTCTCATTCCAGTGTCATGCACCTCTGTGAAGTGCCCGAGTCCATCATTTTAGTAACATCTTCTTAAGTACTGCGAGACTGCAACTAGTTTCTTCTCCAGGCTAAGCAGTACCAGTTCATTCCCTCAGCATCCCCTCAGAGGATGTGTGCCTCCTGACATAGAAGCTTTCCCTGGCTTTGCTTAAGTTTATCAACATCCTGGGGGCCCAATGAGGTAAGCCACATCTGATGAGAATGTATTCCTACTCATCCTCCACATCTAATAAATGGATAAAACCTTAAGGAACTTCACTTGTAATGCCAGGTGGCACATGATGCCAGTAGCATGAATGAAGTACATTATTCGAATCTAATTATTCAGCTGCTTTTTCCACTGATCTGGTAGACTGTAATGTTCCAATTTGGAAACAGGGATGCTGTATCTTAGATCACAAGAATTGCTGCTTTGCTAGAAACAGTCCAGCTTTATCCCTCAATTACACATTGATTCTGCAGGCCTAGCTGTCTGTGAAGAAGCAAAACCCAACATATATACCTCTTCCCTCATGCTAGCGTATGATGTATGATGTGCATAAGCAATAGCATTTTGTAATGTAATTTAATCTCTTTTGCTGGAAACAGAAACACCTTAAAAGCCAGCAGCTACAACAATTTCTTTTATCAATATATAGCTTCAGAAACAGGTCATATTAATAATAATAATAAAAAGATTAATCATTCAAAGGATGATTGCTCATTTGAGTATTATCCAAAGGGAGACAGGGGGGAAGTTCTCAGTGTCTCACTTAGGCGTGCTGTCAGTGCAGAATCAGGGCCAAAACCCCTGCTCTTGCTCAAAAGATCTATTAAAGCAATACAAGATTTTGCAAACATACTTTGCAGATGGTCTTTTGCCTGGCCACATCTGCTGTTTGATGTGGCCTGTGCTATTGTTTGCTACTGAAAGTATGCTTCTGAGACAATATTAAAAATATGTTAAAGAGTACATTTCAGATATGATCAAACAGTATTATTTTCACACTATGAAGTTCTTACTGTAAGCATTCCCTGACCAATTTGGTTTTAATCTAAAATTAATTTTCAAAAGATATGATGAGAAGAGGCAGTGCATTTATTGGACAGTTCAACTTATGTACTATATAAAGTCAGACTTTCAGTAGTTTGGGGGAAGGTGGGTTTCTTCATACTGGGATTTAAAAACAAAGACCTACAACGTCTAGAGACAGAAAGACCACGCTTTTACTGCTGAATTTAGTGAAGAAATTTTATGTGCATTTTACTGGCCAAGTTAGCAATGACCCTCCAATGAGGGTGAAACAGTAACAAGTTCCTGAGTTGTGTTTTCTCTTCTGCTAATTGTTCTAATTTCAATACAAACCCCAAAATATTTACAAATAATACAAAAAAACAATAATACAAATACTACAAAAAGTATTTGATTTAATAATTTGAAGGCTGCATAGGTATTCTATCAGACAGGATGATGCAGTAATTAAGACTCAGGCAAAATAAACACTCCAGACTTCACACATCATGCAAAAATAGTGTGCTAGCACAGAAACTGTTCCGTCAGGCATGCTCACGATGTGGCTATTCTTACATCTTACACAGTAAAATACTCATTTGCATTATTAAGCAGAGTATTTCATAATGCAACCGCAGCACTGATTTAAACCACAGTCATTAATAACATTTAGTGAGCTTTGTCAGACAAACCCTTTTACAAGCAGACCACATTATAGTATCCATAAAGTTATTCAGCCAACACCATTCCATCACTTATTATATCCAGGAGTTGATCCAAAACCCAACATACCAGCTTTATGCACAATCTAATCTCATCAACATCTAAAAAAACCCTCACACTCGTTTATTATGGTTTTATTTGTGTTGTGCACAGGGAGCCCCTAATAAGAAGTTGAGCTTAAATAAGAGAATTATTTTAGGGTTTACATTTTTTCCCTAGGGTGTAAATTTTGGCCTCAAAACCTAAAATGAAAATGGGAGGGGTGAGAAGGGGGTAAAAGGAGTAGAGTTACTCATAGAAAAGACTTTAAAAGAGAAACAGGACATAGATACATGGATCAAAAGTTCCAATAGAATTACAAGATACCACTCCAGTCGTAGTCTGTGTCTCTGAAATAGTGCACGATGTCTACAGTAAAAGCAAGTAAATAAGGCACATACTTGCTTTTGGTCATCTCAGTTGACAACTGGCAGTTTAGCTCAAGCTGCTAATGACTGAATTTGTATGACATGTCCTGTTCCATTTTAGTTGCTAAAAGTTTGATAACTACTGGCAGAGAGGCAAGGTGACAAAAGTAGGGGCAAAGCAGCATTCACATCTTGATACTGAGATGAATGTATCAGAACTCATCTTTCTTGGCCTTGTTTCACATAACTTTACCAGCTATGCTAGAACTTAATATTGCTATTGTCATTAAGAAACTGTGATGTGTGTCTAATTATGCTCATTTTATAACCTTATATATAAAAATCAGGCAAAATGATATTCTGTATTTGCCTACTTACAAACAATTAGTATGTAAGTATGTACTACAATAAGTATATAGTCTTATACATTAAGTTTTATTGTCTTACCATTTTTTATTCTTTCCTTATATTGAGTAAACTTTACGAAGTTATAATAAAGTAATGGAATGTGGCTAATTCATTTTAAATTTTAAAAAATTGAATTACAAAGATTCAATTATTCTAATAATTATGAAATAAAAAATACAAACCCAGGTAAAATATTTAGAAAATGCATCTTAAAAGAAGACACAGCAAGTCACTGTAATGAACTACACAGATAAGACTATAATTTAAAATAGAAGAAATGCTGAAATAACAACGCTTCACAAGTTTTACTATTAATCAAAGTTTTAGGGTTTTAGTATGCCTCTGAACAACATTTGAGCAAACACCAAGACAAAAAGTGACACATTAACAACCTGATTTAACTACTAACTTTAAGTTGATTACTGTCCTAAATAAAAATTAATGTAATATTTTGTTACTAAATAGATGCTGATGTGAGAATGATAAAATAACACAGGGCTGTACAGCATTCCAAACTTCGCTATTTCATTACACTTCTTTACAAAAGTCAATAAGCATTTTAATAAAGGCAACATGTATTTTCAAAGAGAGGTTTTGACAAAGCTCTCTACCAAACATCTTAAGAAAACTCTACTCTCACAGGACAAGAGGGAAAGGCCTCTTGTAATTTAAGGAAGAAAATAAAGTGTAGGAATTGGAAGTCTGCCTTTCTGCTGCAGAGATTACACTTTCACATGGATTGAGGTGTTCAACATAGTCATGAAGAATCTGGAAAAGAGGATGTGTACAGCTGATTAAAGATGAGATGGAATAAGATCTAAAGCCAGTCAAGGCAGTTTATGGGATATCGAGCACCTGAATGATAAAATCACAGGCGAAATACACTGCTAAAAGATGCAAATCAATGCACATGGTGAAAAATAACCATAAAATATACTTAGCTAAACCAGAGCCCACCGTTATGTTTTATCAGTTAGGAGAGATATCTGAGTAATTTTGGATAGTTCTCTGAAAACAGCACTCAGCAGCAGCCCAAAATGCAAAAATGTTAAGAATTAGTAAAAATAACTGAGAACAAGACCGAGTAGGAGCATATCATTCCTACATCTTCAAACCAGTTCTAATCATATCTCCAAAAGAAAAAAAAAAGCGCAACATAAATACAAAAGATACACAGAAGAAAGAATTTTCAGAAACTGCAAAATGTTTCCACACAAAAAAAGACTAGAGCAGTTCAACTTGAAAAAGCAAACAGGATAGAAATTTTAGAAAGCTATGGACAGACTAGAGAGGGTGGGCCATTATTTGCTCACAATTCTCAGTACACATGGGTGAGGATGCCAAAAGCAGTTATAAGGCAATAATTGAAGTAAAACAGAAGCTCCTTCAGAACAATATATAATTAAATAATCAAATTTGTTATCACAGAAAGTTGTAAAAAGAGCATACAAGAGAGTTCAAAAGCAGATTAGATGCATCCCAGGAGAGGTACAGTGGTAACTAAACAACCTCTGGATCTGGAAAGCCCTAACCTGCAGATGGTTGAAAACAGTGAGAGTTTTAGTGTAATGTAAACGTGATCCTCATGTGGGATTAAGTGAATGGTTTGCTTATGTACATGCAGTTCTGATGTTCTCTGGTGGAAACAGGATCAATTTCTGGAAGAAACTGATTCTGAGAAAATTGAACAAAGAAAAATTGCCTTTATGCCCATTACGAGTAATTAGCAATGCTGAAGGGATGGACAGAACAATAGAGAAAAGAAAGTAGTGGGAGAAAGGTTTGAGGTTTTTTCTTCCATTTTTCTTGTCAATACAAGACAATGCATGCTAAGATTACAGCCAGGACTAAGATATTGTCGCCATAGTATGGAACTGTGCTGGTTTCCTAAGTAGGCTTCTTGAAGAAATAAACGTAACTCAGTCTGAAGAATGTCTGGCATCTCCCTGCTTTGTCACATTTTGGATTCTTGCATACGAACAAGCTTCAGATGTTTTTTAAGAGGCTATTTGGGTGGCAGGCCACTGAAAGTGTTTTCAGTTCTTTAAGATTCATCATACGAGAAGTACTGGATTCCACAGGAAAAAAAGAGGCAGCACTTTTCAGACTTTGCAGTCTTACGTATACACGCATGCATTTGCTTACAGACACACTAAATGACATTCCCAATTTTATAGCTGTATGAAGAAAATTCCATTTGACTGCAATACTATTTAATAGGAGATACAGGTGCAAACCTGTATAGAATCTTCTTTCCCTCCTTATTCTCCCAGAAGATCAAGAAACTGAGACTGGTGCAAAAGTTACCTACCCCTCAACTACAATGGATTACTGGCATTCCCTGTCTTTTTTCATTCTTATTATCATAGCCTACCAGTTTCTTCCTTTGCCATCCCCTTACCTATCAAATACCCTCAGCTGCACAGTACTGCCTTCACTCCTGCTCTTGGGCAGAGTCAGAAAAAACAAGAAAATAATCTCTTCTCAAATCAGTAGTACAAACTGGGAGGATGTTATAAGATCCTGTGCAACTCCCACTGTTTTTCTCCCACAGAATCTATACCAGGAGAGTGCAAATGAATAAATCAGTCTTTCTGAGATAGAATCTGGAAGCATCTCTTCTCTTTCTCAAATATTTCTTTCTAGTTCAGTCAGTATAAAAATCACATCTCAGTAGGCAAGGAAATGTAAAAGATTGATCTCGGGTACGATGGAGAGCCTTCCCCCTTAAGGTATTCCAATTTTGGAAAAAAAAAATTACAAAGCCTATATATCAGCCACAGATTTTACAACTCTGAAAATTATTTCACACTGTAAGTAATGTAAGAAAAACTCCACAATGAGATTGCTTTAATAACAAAGACATTATAACATTTCATGCACTCCTGCTAGATTCTAACATCACAGATAAACAAGATCAAAGCAGATAAATTCTTTTTGAATTTTAATTTAATTCTTGTCTACCAAACTTCATAAGCAATCTACTTTCTTTTCCAGTAATCGCAATCAAAGCACAAATCAAAGCTTCCACTCACTACAGAAAGGCTTTGAAGACAGAGATTCTTCAAAGTACATTTTGTTTGCATGTAAGTTTTCCCTGTGCTGGGTCACTGTAACACTGAGTTAGATATCATGCCTTTAACCTTAGGGGGCTACATCTTGTCCTCTTGTTGTAAGGCCTGTAGGACAGAACCAAGCAAGGAAAGCTTACTAACATCAAATCCTGGGTGTGCAGACAAGCACGGGAACACGTTACCAAGCAGGGATGATTCTCATTTTTAAAGAGCTATTATGCTTCTTTCATGGTATCTGAATACCTATTCCATGATTACCTTTACTCAGAAAGCAGTCACTAGAAAGCAGCAAGTATCTGTCTTTTGAGGTGGTATAAGAGGAGTGTTTCCCAATATAAGGAAGTTAGTGATTAATAATTTCTAAAACATAAAAAGCCAACATTCTTACCTCCTGACATCACAAGAGCTTCGATTGACTACTCAGGGTATCACCAGTATAAATATTTTGGAAAGAAACTGTCATCTCTTGATAACAGACTAGTAAGGAGCTACAATACTGCCTCCTTTTTCAACCCAATAATGAAACATGAAACATCATGTTCTCTAAGAAATTGTGTAATTTTCCAGGCTTTTACCATATACGTGGGTTCTATAGTCTAGTATGGCCCTTGTACCTTGCAGAACAACTTCAGCTATGTATCACATTGCATTCTAGTAGCACGCATGAAACAGCACATGAAAGTAAGTAAAGTTTTACTTTGAGAACAAATCTTTTCAAATCCTGGTGATAAAGCTTTTAAAATCTATTGTGGTAGAAGATAGAAAAAATTAGAATAACAGTATTTACAAGAATTTGTTCGGGCAGGAATACACTGCTGCATTTCACTGCCTCTACAACTGAGGAGGGCCATACACAAGTTGAATTATACCTTTATAGCACATGAAGTATAAATATTTCAGTGGTGAGAATCTGCCCTGCAAAACTGTAGCACTCCTAACATAATACTGACAAGGAGCTAAGGCTGGGCTTGATCTTTTTTGCACATGCATTCTCAAAACAGAAACTGCAACTTTATGTCTGAGGATAGAAAAAAGCCTTATGTCACTAATTTATTAAAAATGATTTGCTTCTGTTAGAGTTTTGCCATATTTCCTCTTCCTGGCTGTAAAGAGAAGTAGTGTAAGAAAAATTCCATTTAATTAAGCAAAAAAATAATTTTTTTATACGTCATTAAAGCAACAGATTTATTGTAAGGGAAATATATGTAATTTCAGTCCACCATGTGTGATTGCTTCCATAGTCAGTTTTACAGGTATGCCTTTTTTTATTTAAAAGATTTTATTCCAGTTCTTTTCTTCGGCCCAGAGAGGAATTATTGTGAAATTTTAGTCATCATTCCAAGTTCAAAGTTTCTGTTATACAAACACAATATTTTACTATCAAGCATTTAATATGGTATATTTTCCTTCAATTAAAAAAAATAAAAATCATTGGTATTAAGAAGTTTACCTAAACAAAATATATCCATGCATATCTGCTACAAAGTAGGAGCAAAATATAACTTGTTTGTTCTATCACTACAATGACAATTTCTGCAAGGAAAGAGGGATGTATAACTTTCTTTTGCTTTGGCACATAAAAAAAAATCATAGAGAAGTTTTCAAAAGACAAACAGTTTTTCCAACATCCAAAAGTAAAAGCTTCATCTCAACTCTTCTCCGTGAAAATCTCATGTTTGTAGTTTGGCCTTAGAAAGTGTGTTTTGGCACCCATAATGAAACTTTCTCCTGTTTACTTGTATCTCTCTATCAGTTCAGTTAAACTGAAGCAACACTAGCTTTACATTAGTCCTATTATAGTTATCAGAGTTGATATAAAGAAAGCAAAACCTGATAGGCTGAGGAACTGATATTTTTTTCCTTACAGAAAATGCAGGTATTTGCTTTGACTTGTCAACTGATAATCCTGGTTTCATTCAAAGATTCATTAATTTGGAGATGGCTGGATACAATTGCTAAATACTGATCTAAGATTTCTTTCAAATGTTTCTTCCCAAAGCAGTAACACCATATTTGATGTTCTCCGTGGGGGAAGGAACAAGAGAAGAAAAACAGCCCAGACCTACTCCATTCTGTACATCATCTTTAATCAAACTTATCATAACACCACATAGAATCATAGAATAGTTTGGGTTGGAAAGGACCTTAAGATCATCTAGTTCCAACCCCCCTGCCATGAGCAGGGACACCACACACTAAAAGATTGAAAGGCATGACAATATGTATAAAGAGGAACTTCCATGAAGATTCACTTTAGCCTAAGGCCATTGTCTCCCTGTGTTTTCTGTTTGGTTGCTTGGTTTGGATTTTTGTTTGTTTTTAAGTTTACTTATGATCCTACCCTTAAATTAGGAATTTAATTTAGGTTCTCTGAATTGCACCCTGGAGGAATCTCTCTCTTCTCAGATGACTAGAGGGGAAGCTCAGAGAGATAAAATTCATTGGGCTAAAATTAACCTTTTTTTAGATAACCACCTTTCCTGAAATGACTTACTTCAGATTACCTTCCAAGTAACTTGCTTGAGCAGGGGAAGGGATAGTGGGCTAAAGAGAGATAGCTTCTATCCTTCTCTTAGTTCTTAATTTTTTTGGCCAAGAAATTAAATTCTTAAGAAGTAAAATCTTAATTCTCTTTATTAGTTTTGTCTTCTATCCAAATCCCAGGCTGCAGTTACTAGGAAACCATCTTGCTGATAGTTTTGCCTCACAAATTGCAAGAAATAAGAAAGCTACAACTAGAGTTACTAGGTTTTTCATAAACAATGTATGTTCCACTAATCTTTTTTCACATCTTTCCTTTATTTCTTCTTTATAATATGTAATAACTCACTATGAAGAAGTAATGGTTGCCAAACTAGCTTAACATACAAAGTATATAATGCCTATATCTATGCAAAGAAAATCTATCTAAAGATAAATTAATAGCAATGATACTGTTTGATCTGTGTAAATAAGATGATGTCAAATCGTGTTGAACATGTTTCTAAGGCATGTAAAGATTTTTTCCAACACAAACTTCTTTGTTGTTATTAATGCTTCTTAGTTAGAACAATGTTTATTTTAATTTCCATGGCGCTTAATGGCAACCTACAAATTCATTTCTAAGTGTTCCTCCAAGGCTTTTGTTCTTAACCCTCTTGGAGAAAAAAAAAAATAGTATGTTTTTACAGAATGAAGAAGATAAGGTTACTACCTGAACATGCTGTTTTTTTAGTAAAGGAAATGTTTAAAGTTAAGGTCAGAGCCAGCAATGATTTTTTTTTCCCCCAAAAACTCTCATTATCAGGTAACACATGATTTCTTCAGAAATTGTTTTCTGAAGAAATAACAGAATCTAGAAGATAAACAAACAGGGCAACTACAATAACAACTAATTTGCTAACCTGAGTGAATGGTACCACACTTTTCTATCATACATGTGAGAGCAAAAACACTTCTGAATGCATGTCAAGCATGCTTTTGAACTAAGCTAAGACAAAAAAGCAAATTTCAATCACATAGCTCATTTTAATTGCAACCAATACCTTAACTGAACATTGTACTGCAGAACTTCATGAATATTTAATGACAAAGTAACCAATTACACAGTATTATTGCTTTCAGTATTTCTTCCTCAATTTTTGCAGCAGTGGAGTAATGGTATTTTATTTAGTTTACTCGTTGGGTTCATACTCCGTTTTATTTTGTATTCCTGCAACTATATCAAGCCAAAAATCAGGCACTAGTAGGTCACATAACTTTTCTAGTCAATTTACCCTGTAAAGGCTGGCGGAATTATTTGCTCAATTGACTTCCACAAAGCTACACATTTGTAACCCTTACTATGATGCATTAATATTCCTTAGGGAGGTCAGTATATTGAAACCATGCTGAATATGGTTTACATTCGTACATTACTCAGTTTTTATAGCTGAGCAGAACACTGAAATGTCACCAATTTAAATCATTACTTCTTAATGCAAATGCAGCAGAAAATACTAGAACAGTATGCTTAAGAAAATGAGAGATGCAACTGTTCAGTTCTGAACTACTCAAGAGATCTGGTTTTTCAGTGTGTATTTTCACTGTATAACAGCACATCTTTCACTATATCCTGCAAATATTTTGGGAAAGCTGAGTTTTTTGTGGGCCTGTTTTTCTACAGACCTATTTAAGAACCACAGAACATTCAAAATACTAGCCACACTATTCTTCATTTGCTAATAAACGCTTGCTAATGCAGCTAAGATACATCACTATGAAGAAGAAATGATTGCTCCCCAATGCTCTTAAGTAAAACTGGCCACTATATCTTACTTCTTCACCTGAACTGTTTATCACATGTTGATATTGTGTAATACTGCTTCAGGATAGGTCCTAATTATTAAATTCACTATGGTAAAACTCATCACATTATTGAACAGTAACTGTCTGTTCTTCTGCACTTCTAAACTAAATGTCACATACCTAAACCACACTGCACTTCCAGTTAGCAAGAACACATAGTTACAACTGAGTTTTATGACATAACTTCCATCCCTCTACATCCATCTAGGCGGAGCACTGAACTCAGTGGGAATTATGTTTGAAAGTTCTGGACAAAAAGACAACTTTTTGTTATTAGTTAGGCAATCCAACAATTTTTATCTTTATCTTCTAGTTCATTAACTTAAGTTTCTGATCTGGACTGTAAAGGATTAACATTTTCACAGACAGTAAGCTATCATTGTTGGCCTCAGTAGTGCACTAACACAGAAATTGGTGTTATATAAATATTTTCTTAGTTTTCTGTATCTTCTCATCTAGAATTATTATACTATTTTTATGAACAATTTAATTAAAATATGTTTACAAAGCAGCACTTACTTTAAAAAAATAGCAAATGATCAACATACAGGTAATAAAAAAACCCTAAGACTGACATATCTGACGTATTTTAAGAAGTAGCTAACCTATGTAACTCAGGTTAATTTCACGGATGAGACCTGCAAATGAGAAATTAGTGCAACTGTTTCAAATTAAAGAAGTAAAATGTTATATGCAACCGGAAAGCTAGATATTACCTATCAGAGGAATTTAAAGTCTGGAACTGCCATGGTCAGCATAGTGCCCTGTAGCACAGGTGAAGAAAGGATAGTGAAAATTCATCAGGATGATGTTTGGAATATTGTAGACAGGAGCTTCCTGTTTTAAACATGAAAAGAAACAAGTTTAATGTTATCTAGACAGAAGAGCGTTTTTTTGTTTATGACAAACAACTCCCAAGCAGATGATCAAGCTATAAAAGAAAACAATATGTTATCACAGGTTAATTTCTCACAAATAATCACAGAGCAACTAATCAGCAACTAACAGAAAAGAAGTATGTAGGCAGTTTGCTTAAGAACAAATGAGATCTTATTCCAGTATTTTTTACTGAAGTTAACTTCAGCAATTCTAAAGTGAGCTGAAGAAAGCCAAAGGGGAGGTCTTTAACAGTATCACCATCTCTCTTTGGTTTTGTGAGCATCCAAATAGTGTTGCTGGTTTTCCCAATGTTATTTAAAAGCCATGAAATTATGGGGGTATACATGATTGGATTTATAAGCCTGGATCTGATCCATAAACCTGATCCATTACTCTAAGTAATCTTCAGAGAAGGAGTCCAGTATTTTTTCAATAAAATATATATTTTCTTGAAAATACGTATATTTTCAAGAAAAAACTACATCTATGACAGATGACTAACTGGGTACCTAAAGGAGCAGGTGCAAGTGAGCAGTGTCCGTGATGTGCAACTACTGCAGTTTCATCAACCTTCAGGCTTGCATACTGACCTTGTATATGCACAAAGGGACATCAGTAGTGGAGAAACCACTTCAGATAGAAGGAACTTTTCAGGGAACAGATTCTCGAGCCTCAGCTGCCTTCTTCAAATGACCAGAAAGCAGATGAGGGCTGCTGTGTCTGGCTATTATTTTATTCTCCCTGGCTGAACTTCAAAACATCTGTTGCATAAGGGAAGTCTAATCAGAATGGCTGCCTCTACCTGGACAGCTGACATTTATTCACCATGGGAAGAACCTGTCCACTAACAACATTCCCATGAGCCTGACTGACATGCCTGAAAAGCAGGCTGAGTAGAGGCTATAACCTGTTCCAAATGACTGCAGAAACCTCTGATCTTTTCCCTTTAGGCACTGCAGCCTTGATGGAAAAGTCTGCAAAATAGATGAGGATCTGGTTTACAACCTAATAGTGCTCTGTGCTGCTTTGGAAGAAGTCAAGCATATGGACTGCCACTAACTATTAGAAATCAGTGTGAAATCACAGGAGAGTTGTAGCATGTAGCTTTCACGATATGTTTCACAGACATGTCCAAAAGTTTTCCAAAATAAAGTTATCAGTGCATAAACAGACACTTTTATAACCTATGTCTCTCTATATTAAGAATCAAGTTCTTTCTAAGCAGCTGAGCTAACAAAACCTGCTCTTTGGGTATTTGATTTTAATGATTTTATATCTTATCTCCTTCATAACAAGCTCACTTGTCTCCTAGTCTCCTGACAGTCTGGAGGGACAAGAGATGGCATTTGCTGTGCCTGGTTTTAAGCTTCACACATGCCAGGCTGCCAGCTGGCAGATCAAGCAGAATCAGTGATAGTATCAGCTCACAGTGGAGCCTTTCCCCTGTAGCAGCACAAAGCTGGGTCTCTCCTCTCTTAACACACCACTGATTTTCACTTGTAGGAATCTAATACTTTTGAGATCCTCTCCTGCCAAATTCAACAAGTTGGGTAAGTTCAAAGGCTACTGGGAGGGAATGAAGGGAGGGAAGGGAAGAAGGGGAAGGATAGTTGGCTGACAACCAGAATAACAGCATAATTTTTATTCCAAGGAAAACAAGACCAAAAATAGATTTTGGAAAGAATAAATGCATAGCTAACACTTAAAGAAGGCTAGTGGACAATACATAATGGGAAATGCGTCTCTAACCAATAGCCATATCATTCTTTATTCTTTGAAAAAAACTTATGTAGCCATGTCATCTGTCAGTTCTCCCTCTCTAACTCCTGCACTGCAGCAGTTTTTGAAGCTGCTGACCAGTTTCAGCAAAAGCTGACCCAGGGAATGGCAGGTATCAGGCAGTTTGCATTTCCATGGCAGATGCAATTCAGAGGTACAGCAGCAGAAACAGAGACTGTATAGAATAGCTTTGAAATACAGAATGAATTGATGTCATAACAACTGTGGTGAGGCCAGTTCTAAGGAAAATCAGGTTTCTGTATTTCAGGTACCTGACAGTTTAACGAAACATAAAAGCTGCAGTTTATAAGTTTCACACATCTCCTCCCCCCATTGTCTTCTTCCCCTCCTCAATTTGGTTATTTGTGTAACTATATATTGTAAACAGTAAAAGTCACAATATTGTAAATGAAGCATCGATGTGCTAATCTTACAGGCACACTGTGTGTAACCACAAAAGCATCTCCCCCGAGCTTGACCTAAAAGATAATAATTGGAATTCTAAGAAAATTGTAACAAACAACTATCAATAAATATTTATGGATCTAACTTTGGACTCCTCTATGAGATCTGTTAGAAAAACCTCAAACAACCAAACCAAAACCACACTCAGTCCTCTTCAGAATAAACCCATTTGGAAAGTGATTTTCCAGTACCCCACGCAGAACAGTCAAAAAGGAAAGTAAACAAAGAATCCATGTGTCAGAGGTTGTGAAAGACACGTGCTTCTACATGCATAGAGGTTTGTGCAGCTATAAAGCTACAAAATGTCCAATTTCTCAAAAATTAAAAGCAAAATTGAAACATTAAAATTTAATTCCAAAAATACTCAAAATTCATTGCATAAAAATACTGTAATGAGGTTGCAAATACAAGCTATTCTGTAGTAAAAATTAGAGGGGTGCTACTATGTAACATCTCAACTCTTGTTCTGAGAAAAACTCTTAAGCCATGTACATGGTAGTAGTCTTTTCAGACTTTTTACAGAAATAAAGTAGCTGAAAAATACTTAGAAATACTAGAGGATTTACATGTGCCCTCAACCTACAGGGCACTTAGAGGCACTCTGGATTTTTAGAGGCACTCTGATACTCTTACCAGAGTGCCTCTAAGAATCCCCTCATCTATATGTTTACCAGCATCATGACTCTTGAACAAGAGCATTAATCACTAACTGAAAAAAGAACAAAAAGGTATTTCTGCAACTGATACGTTCTTGATACCAGTCCTCTCCATTAGACTTCAAAGCATATATTAAAGGAAAATGCTTGCACTAATTATGTGACTGTTCTGCACCACCATATTTAAACTGAACAATACACTCTTATGTAGTCCAAGCCAATCTCATTTGAACCTTGAGGATTCTTCAAACAAGTAGGAATAAAGAGAACAGAACAGTTAAATTGCTTTCAAACAAGGTTCCATTTTTTCCAATTCTTTTTCCCTAACTTGTTCCTCAGTAGGAGAGAGGATAAGGCATAGAGATGCCTGAAGTAACAATTCAATTCCATAAGAAAACTTATAGCTGCCAAAATAACATGCCTTCCATTATTTGATATGTTTTATGAAGGAAGTTATATTTCCTGCTCTCTTCAAGAAGCAACTGAACGTTCAAGGCTTTGAGCCCCAGAGAGATGTTAAGGAATCCATTAGCTACTATTTCATTTCTTTTCTTTTTGATAGCAAGGTTCCCATAGCCGCGTGAGCCATGAGGGCATTTCAGAATGACTAGTGTAATGTTACAGAGAGGAAATCCATACAGTCCAAAGCATTCTGTATGCTGATTTTCACACTTGATATTATGGGACTGGAAGAATTTAGAGAAAGGTCAATGTTTTCAGCAACTTCTTCTGCAGACAAATGGGAAGTTGCTCAAAGTATTGAACTGTTACACAAGTCATGAAGAAAAAACTGAATTAGAAGGGATCCAGCTTTCCCTTTTGACACAGCCACTCTGGGATTTACACAGGTGGGCCACATTTTGCTCACAAATAACAGCACAGGACCTGGAAATCTGTGGCAACTCCACACTCTAATATACTGGCATCTTTGTCATATTCTCAGTCCCACAATCTTCCTGTCCCAGAAAGGGCTGGTAATGCACTATGCAGTTCGTACATAATTTTTGATATTTTTATTGCTATAGCAACTGAGTGTAGGCATTTAAACATAGCAACAGACTTCTATAGCACTTTCTTGGATGTCAAAATGGCATGCTGTTTTATTTTCTAAGCAGATGCTCAGAAGATAAGTACACAAGATGATTGTACAGTACCCACCTTCAAAATGAAGAAAAAAACCTCCCAACTTTACAACCTCTGAATCATATAAGCAGACAGATAAGTATAAGGCATACTGTGAATTTAAATGATTTTGTTCTGAGAAAGCAGAGAACAAGATTAGGTGAAAAGCTTTGCGGATTTGTGCTCATTTTGTAAAAGGATGTGCAAGAAATTGACAAGGTCCTGTTCTGAAGCGGAGAACTTTTCCATCAACTCTGATCTTTACCTGTTAAGCAACAGGAAAAGGGAAACTGTCTTCATATTAAGCAGAGCCAGATTCTTAGCAGGGATTAAAATCCACCGAGACAGACCCTTATTTCATGCACATGGGCAAAGCTCTGCACATTCCGAACACAGCAACAGTTATCTACAAGTAGTGAGAGTTTGACTTGCTATGTGCTTTAAGTAAATACAATTCATCATTTTCATAATAAAAAGGCTACTTTTCTCTGGTATAGTATTTTCCTCTGGGTCCTTTAAGTTCTGTAGCATTTCTGCAAGTGATCAGTGAAAAACACCACTTGGTGTTTAATGTCATTTCTGAACACATTCTTAAACATGGAAATAACAAGCAGCAACAGGACAATTTCCTGAAGGGATCTTTAGGTATTAATCACCTTTCTGTTATAGTTATATGTCAGCTTTGTATAGAGTGTAATGGTTGATGTCTGCCATTTTACCAACAAAAAAAAAAAAAAAACCCAACATTTTAAATCTGCTAACCAGGAAATGTCAAAGACTTTTAAAAAATGAATCCAACAAGAAACGTCAACAGGTCTTCTAAAGGTACAAAGGTTGTTAATATTCAGTCAATCTATTCCATTAGCACACAATATATATGTTTTGGAAGGGACATTTTAATGCTGTGTTTTATGTAGAAGAGATTTCAAGCAAGTCCCAAAAGTTCAACATGCAGATAAAAATTGAGATTAATATGGCGAGGTTATAGAATATATCCCACAAATTCCTTCTACCCATCGCTCAGATATTTTCACACAGAACTGCTTTCAAGTCTCCTAATCTTGCTTTAAGAATCTCAGGTGCTTAGGAATTCTAATACATCTGCTTGGTTTTCTACAGTCTGCTCCACTACTGCACTTACTGAAAACAGCTTTTAGAGCAATGATAATAATTATATCTATCAAATAATAGGAATGATAAGTTTAACTGCAATAGCCCTCAAGGAAGTCAAGATGATAGGCACAACTATACTTGCACTGGAAAGTCTGAGAGGACATGCAGAGCATCACATTGACATAGCACCTCCTCCTGGGGCAAACTCCACCCTCCATTGTGACTTGTGACCCTAGCTATATCATGCTATTTTCATAAACCCAGAGGTCTGTCACATTCATTCACTATTTAAGAAGAAAATTATGGGAAATTCAGTGGCTGAAATTGTGAAACATGTGTGTATTTTCATACATTGTTAAATTGTTTCTCTTCCTCTCCACAAGCTCTCCTTC
Organism: Nestor notabilis; assembly: GCF_000696875.1. Lineage (NCBI taxonomy): Eukaryota > Metazoa > Chordata > Aves > Psittaciformes > Psittacidae > Nestor > Nestor notabilis. The sequence continues at coordinate 27,568 of NW_009916860.1, read as the reverse complement.
AACCTATGGTTGGACACATTTTTAATTTTTCTGTTCAGCAGTTAGAGCACAGTTCAGCATGGCTTCAGAAGTTTTAACAGGAAATGTTAATAGACATATCACACTTGACTTATATTCTACTACCTGCACACATACACCCCATTCTAAAAACACCTTTTCAGAGACGTTTCAGAGAAACTGGGGGAACACCTGAAAACGAAATAGTAGATTTTTCCTTTCCAAAACTTAAGAAACAGATCTCATTCTATAGATCTTACCATTTATTAGTGCATCCCTCTAAGTCCAAAATAAGATAGGTGAAAACAGACCCACTGCTTCTATAAAAATTCTCCTGGACTTCAGACTTTTATTTCCTGAGAACTAATGTAGCCTTTACCTTTGCGGTATTCATGAAGAGCCTGATCTGTCACCAGTGAAGTCAATGGAAACTTTGCTGGTTTTTTTCAAAAGCAAAGGCTCAGAGCCAAATTCCCCATGTATAACTCCAGTGTTACAAAACATTCTGCAAAATTATATAAACAGCAGTAATTTTACTCTGAAGGCAAGCCCCTAGCCCAAAGTAATTGCTGCACTTGACCCAACAGCACAAAATTTTTACCATGTATCCATTTCCAGGATGTAAAACCTTACAACTGGTAAGAAAAAAAGTGTGCAACTCCTAAATAAAATTGCTCCCCCACACACACACCTTGTTATATCAGCTTTTTAACTCCTTTGCTCTTCAACAAAATTGCAGTAACTAGCCCAGTGGACCCTATTTTATAGCCATGAGATAGCTGCTCTGGACAATCACCAAGTGCATTTGCAGGCAAATTAGGGGAGAGCACAGTATAACTAAAACATAACTCAAGTATAACTTTGTATCATGACAGAACAAAATATACTTCAGCATTAGCTGGGGCAAGAAACTTTCAGGTTTACGTACAAACTTGACATATATTAGCTGCCAGGTTTGCATGTTTCCCTCCCTGCCTCTCTCATGCTCCCTGTTCCAAGCAATCCATGTTAGCACGAAAAAAACCCCCAAAAACGAAATACAATATTCTACAGATTGACTTGTCCAAACCCACAGGTGATCACATTGACAATATCAGAAGTCCCTAGTGACTTGTGATACTGAAAGACTTTGGGTTTTGTACATTTTAAGGGCAGGTAAAAGTTCGAGCAGATGGTATTTTTGATTTTCATTTGGGGGGGGTGACAGGGGTCAGTGTTGTTGGGTATATTGTTGTTTAAATCTTTCAGATACTTAATACACTTGGTAATTCATAAGTAAAATTGAATTTCTCAAATTATTTTTCAGATTGTAAAATTAACAATAGACACACCGAAATAAACAAAAGTAAAGAAAAATAAAGAAAAATAAATTGCATCTACCTAATGAAGAGGATTAAATCCAGGGATGATTTTAGAGCCTAAGCTCTCCAACAAAACCTGAGGCTACAAGTCCACTTGTTCTAAGTATCAAATCACTCTATCCTTTTCAGAATTCTTAGGATCTACTTTTCAGGGAGGGAAACTGAGTTATTATTTCTGAGTGCTACCATAACAGTCACAGTTCTCCATAACATACAACTCCACATGTACATAAGCCATAATTCATGTCTTGAGCCACTAGTTTATAAGCTTACAAAGATCCATCACCCACTCACATTTTCTGTCAGTGACACTGAGATCCAAAACATCTCTTTGACCCACTTTTTGAAGGAAGTACAAGTGGAGAACACAAAACAAGGAAATTCTTCTGTTTAGTTTACAGGAAGGCTGCAAGTTAGGACAGAAGAGATCTTTCTCTCTGCCCACAGATCCCCCAGATCTTTAAATAGCCCACTAACATTGAAACAAGAAGGATTTTTTTTCCCCTTCCACTCACAAGCCATTTGATGCTTCTTTTTCCTGGACTTATACACTTCTTTAAGAAGAGCAAATAGATGAGGCAAAAGAACTCCATGACATGTAAAGAGCATACATATATGATCCTTGAAATAAGAAGCTTTCACATCTGTCTCTTCTTAGCTCTTTATACCTCAGTTGCCATACTCCCTTACTCAGCTTTTCAAAAAGTGGTTTGACACCATACTATCACTAAAAACTGTCAGAAAGCAGACTGATCAAACAGAGGATGGAAGAGGTTGGTGCTCAAGATTGGAACTACGAATCTAACTGCTAGATACTCCTTAACTCCCACTGCTTTGCTCCCGAATAAATGGGACTATAGCTATTAAAATTGACTCAAACATGTAAAAAGATAGGCGGTAGGGAGGTATTTAGGTTTCATGTCCACAACCAAGTTAAGAGCTTACTCCAGATGAATGTAAAGCAGAGGAATTTATATAAATGAAATACATTGAAAATCCTATGTACTTTATCATAGTGCTGATGTTAACACACAATTTTTACTACATACCAATGAGCAACCTGTACTTCTTGTATTAAAGTAAGCTTGTCATTAACATCTTCACTGATGATAAGTTTACACATAGCACTATATTATATATTCAAACAAAAAAAGGGTTGAATGCATTAAGAACAATACTTGCTGAAATGCTACAAGATATAGTAGAAATACATATTTAGTTCAGACATGAAGGAGTTAGACACAGTTATTTCAGTCCATACACAAAGTTAAAAATAACTAATTAAAACTTAAGCACCTTCTAAATACCATCTAAAGTTGCATACCCTTGCACAAGGGAGCACAAAATGTCACAAGTAAACTAACACATGCCAGACCAGCAAATCAGAACAAGTGGCTTGGGAGGCTATAAACCACAAGAATATTAAAAGAGGGAGGGCTCTCTAGTAGTCAGCATTTAATATATCAGGCTGCTTCTTAATTTCATGGAATCATTAGGGTTGGAAGGGACATCTGAAGATCATCTGGTCCAACCCCACTGCCAAGGCAGGGGCATCTAAAGCCCTTTCCAGTGTTAGTTCTAATAAACTTAGATTTCTATGGGTTGCATTGTTAGATTATTAAGCTCCAAGTTTGGTATAATTGCTGACTTTGGATACAATTATTCATCTAAAACATAAAGGTTAGGTAGGAGATTAACCTAAAACTAAGCTAGTCACCAATGATAGTCCAGAGAAAAAGAAAAGGAAAACTAATTAGAAGCTTTGCAATTGGATCTGAAATGTTTCAGCAAATAAGATTCATTTATCACATTCTCTTGAAACTGGATGAAATGACCTTTCTTTAAAGTAGGTACTACACCTACTATATCAAATATAATTGCAGTAACTGTTAGCACTTGCAAGAACACTGTCTATGCTCAGAACTTTAAATTAATCTAATCTCTGTATAGCACAAACTAAAAACTACTGTATAACCACTCCTCAAAGATGGAATCTTGCAGCTGATTGCAAAGACTTTTTCACCAGATGCAACAGTTCTATATGCAATTTGAAAAACCAATTAACACAAGTTGTTACTAATACCAGTTAGTAACGGAACCCCTAGCCTTCACTTTTCTTGAACTGACCTCATTCTTTCATGTTGTTTACACACTGCTGTCTGAGAAAAAAGCTTAACATACACATTAGTAAGACCAAAAAATTGTTTTAAATTGCCAAGAAAATACAGTGCACTTCAGTGCAGAGTACCTACCAAATGGCACAGATAAAACTGAAGAACAAAATACCAGGAAATGTAATTATTGTGATTTTTCATATTAAAGCAAACATGCTATAACATTTGAAGGTTGGTTTGTTTTTAGCAGTCCAATTAGACACACTTCATGGTGTTAATTTACATCTAACAAGATTAAAACCAAACACAGTGCATAAAGAAAAAGCTCTGGCAGTGCCTTTTTAAAAGATAGGTTCCAGACGTAAGTAGGTAATCCATCAAAATGAACTCCGGCACTGTTAAAAGCAAGCATGTGGGAAGGAAAGACATACAATTAAAAAAAAAACCTAAAAAAACCCCCGTTTCCCTGTAACATGTATTGCTGCTAACTAAGACTTTAGCACAATACAGCTAACAGTATCTGTGAATCAGGTTGCCTTGAATTTCTGACTACGTACCTTTAATAATCAAGTCTCAGTATAATTAAGACAGCTTTTTCTTTTTCAGTCTTGTACATTCCCAAACAGTACATAAGGAGCACTAGGTTTCATTAAATACACCCACTTTTTAAGCAGCTAAAATCCAAAGAAGAGATAGAATTTGAAGCGGGAAGGGGAGGAAAGTTGGAAAGAACCAACTATTCAGTATCACAACAACAAGGTACTGTACCTTTAAGGAGGAAACATGGTTCCGTTCTGTTTCACGGCTGAAAAAGAGCTTATTCTCAGTTACAGAGATTACTTACCTAAAACTCCAGTTATTCCTCTTTTTCCCCTCAGGCCAGCCTCTTTCACTCTTGGGAGCTTTTACCATTTAAGGTCAATGCTACATCTGGCTCTAGTAACTAATGCTGAAGCAATTTTTAACTCAGAGACCCAACAGGCTGTCTAACATTAGAATGAGAGTTTAAATTTAAAGTAACTCTTCAGAAAGCCTTTTTCTTGCCTCAGAGAATTACAGAATTAAAGGCTTTCCTATTCTGGCATAAGTACTCTGAGTACAACACGACGCAGGCATCCCATTAGCATTCTTGAAGTTCACTGCATATAAGCTCTACTTACTCATTTCTGATTAAAATGGACAAGTAGGAAGAGCAGATGAAATAGTTTACATCATGTTATGTTAACCCTTTGAATTTTTTACTGAAACATCTGCTACTATTTTTCACATTCTCCCCCCCTTGTTTGGTCAGGAGTCTAAATTAGAGAGCCAATATAAGGCATGTGAACTTTTAAAGAACGCTGGCTTCAGTCCAGTCATGGGCTCTGCTCTCCACTTGCAGAGTATGAATAATTCCCATTGAAGTCCACAGAAGTTGCTTGTATCCCATGAGAAAATGTAACTACAAATGGGGCATGAAGAGGGAAAAGAAACCCAAAACATCTACCACACAATATTCAGGTACCTGCAGGAGAATCACATGCACATAATTCAGAGGTCTCAGCTCGGAAACAGACATAGATCTTACTGCAGTCCTTTAACCAATTCAGCCTCTTTATTTTTAAGTATTACAATTACGTCCAAAGATCCTAAGAGTTCTGCTTACACCAGGTGTTATAAAGTTATTAAATATAACTAAGCCAAACCTTGTTTAAAAAACCTTTCACAATTCAAGTACAGATAAGCGAGTTGAGGGTGGGAAATGTCAAAAAATTGCATCAGAATGTATGCAAAAATATTACATAGTAAGTTTGGTGAGGACATATTAGGGCTGCTTTAAGAGAATGGAGCAAACAATGATACTAAATTAACTTCTTTTTGATAATGGTTAATAAGAGCAGCAAGGCAGAAACAGATAAAACAAAGCAAAGTAAGGATTTGATTATTTGACTTGGAAAACACATTCCATAGGGGAGTGATTCAGGAAACATGAGCATACCTGTAGAAGTGGGCAAAGATGAGTCCATTGCAACGTAGCACAGTCCCTGCAATATAAGAAAACAAGAGGTTGGGGACCTCATTTGTGCCATACCAGGCTTCAGCCTGCATTAGGATGTCTATTATTCTACACTTAAGACATTCTTTGTCCCCAAAATCAACACAGTAAAAAAAGTTCTGAAAAACTTCTTTAACACTGGCATTTAAGCTTGATCCCAAGATAACAGGGGAAGGTAGGTATTTCAAAAAACAGGTTTTGATGTCCTCTGTCCACTAGCAGTCCTTGGCATGATTACTGGCTCTCTGACAAGACATTTTAACATCTCCCATCTTCTTGAACTACATTTTTACCCACAAACTGAAATACTTTCTTGTGGCTTAACATGGCTACAGTCTTCTATCTAGTTATCTGCAACTACAGAAGCCTTACTAGCATCTGTAATTCATCATTTTCCAGTTCTATTTTCTCAGAATTTCTCAGACCACAAGTGCCAAGTGTTTCATTTGTCTGCAACAGAAGTTGTGTTTCTCTTATATCTGCATGTATTCCTTTCATAGCAACGGCTGCTTTGAACCCATTTGGGCAAAAACAAACTGCTTAGTGCCTTTTAGCATTACCATCCTCTGAGAAATAAAACTTTTCACTTAAGTTGCTTGTTCATTAGTCTTTCATTCTATAACCACTATTACCCAAATTTAGCCAAAATGTATTAAAGTAAGAGGTCTCAAGAATATTTTAAGTTCCTAGAGACTTCATGAAGTAAGTAGTTTGTAAAGCAGATTCAAGCTACTGCCCCTACTAAGGCAGAAACTTACAGCAACAGAGTTTCAGTTCTGCTTTGTTTGACACATGCTCTTGTACCACACAAACATGACCACTGCTGTTTACATAGTATTTAGAGGACACAGAAAGACTCTGGAGTTACTCACAAGAAGGGGAAAATGATGCTTCCATCAACCTTCAGCTCCTGAAACTACTTGTGTATTTTTTTATCCTATAGGATGCTCAATACTTCAGCAGGTGCTTTGTCCAGAGATTCGATTTAACGTGAGTGATCTTGGGCCAAATGCAGTGAAACTTCCTAGCAAAAAAATCTAAGTTTTAAAATGAGGGAATCTTAACATCTAAAAATTATTTTAACTAGATTGTTAAATTTGCATAAGCATGGCATAGTAACATGAACCATACTAAACATTTTTCATGGAGCTTTTTTGCTTGTTTGCTTTTAGGAGAGGGACCTTGGGGTTCTGGTGGACAACAAGCTGTCCATGAGCCAGCAACGTGCTCTTGGGGCCAAGAAGGCTCATGGTTTTCTGGGCTGCATTTAGAAAAGCACTGCCAGCAGGTCAAGCGAGGTGGTCCTCCCTCTCTACTCAGCCCTAGTCAGGCCTCACCTGGAGCACTGTGTCCAGTTCTGGGCTCCCCAGTACAAGGAAGACATGAAGCATCTGGACCAAATCCAGCCAAGATCTCTGATCCAGACAGGAGATTAAAGGTCTCTCATGAGGAAAGGCTGAGGGAGCTCAACCTGTTCAGCCTAGAGAAGAGAAGGCTCAGAAGGGATCTGATCAATGTCTGTAAGTATCTGAAGGGAGAGTGTCAAGAGGATGGGACCCAACTCTTCTTGGTGGTGCCAAGTGACAGGACAAGATGCAGTGGGTATGAACTAAAACACAGGAAGTTCCACCTGAGCATAAGGAAGAAATTTACCATGAGGGTGACTGAGCATTGCAATAGGTTACTCAGAGAGGTGGTGGAGTCTCCTTCCCTGGAGACATTCAAGAGCCATCTGGACACAACCTTGAGGAACATGCTTAGGTGACCCTGCTTGAGCAGGGAGATTGGACTAGATGGCTCCTGGTGGTCCCTTCTAACCTCAACCATTCTGTGATTATTTTGAAAAATTTATGCTTCAGGACTTTGAAATACACTGTATTAGAGATGTTTCTTATTATCCCTTCTGCCTACACATAATTCCTATCCATGCAATAAAGCAGCATGCTATAGCTGACAAAATGTAAGTGGCAAAACATGATTATATGCTCTATTCTTCATTCAGTGACTAAAACATGAAGATTATTAATCAAGCTAAAAATTGCAGCAGAAGTGATATTTGCACTTAAAACTGGAGTTCTATGACAGGAATTTCCATATTTAATTTTTAAAACATCCCCAAAGTATTTTTATCAGTTAGAACTTTTGTCCTACCACATCTAGAATGCATTTCTGTCAACCCCAGGTCCTCTGCACAAATGCCAATGAGCACTGACAATTTTGTTTATTGAATCAATTGTATTAACCACCCTCAACATCTTATTTTTCCTAAACTGTGTAGAAAACCTAGTTAGCAGAGTTCAAGTTTATGTTCCTGTGTGCCCTCATTTTCTTGCACAGATGTGGGTTGTTTTTTTTTGTTAATTGGAACATTTAGTCTTGCATCAGGTTTGTGCTTTCTGTGGGTTTTCTGGCTTGTATGTTGCTACTGCTATAATGAAACACAAAAGTGAAGTCATCTTATTTCAGATGCTGGTATCCATTATGCAGATCTCATTTATGTATGCAACTAACTGTGTGGCAATCTGACCTGCCAGCTTCATCCAGACAGGAGAAAAACACAAAACAAGAACAGATCTGATGAGGAAAAAAAAAACATTAAAAAAACCCCCAAACTAACAAAAACCTAAAACAAAACCCAAGGCAAAACATGCAATAAGCTTTCCACATCTGGGACTCTCTCATTCTACTGAATACTAAATGACAGTTGGAATACTTGAACTAAAAAGTATGCTGGTTCCACAGGATGATATTAGTTAGTATTCACTCTGCTAGTCAGCTGAGCAGCTATGCTAGATTTTCTTATGAAAAATATAACAAAACTTTACGGTATTTGTAATAATGTTTATGCAGCAACTTTTCTAGATTAGTCTTCTGAAAAGCAGAAGTTTTGCTTCCAACTTTCTACCTCAAAAGAGATGCACTTCAAATGAATCAGAAATGTTAAGTTAGAAAAATATACAGTTGCAGAATAAAATAAGAGCATGAAGAACAAGATATGGGCACATACAGGATAGCCCAGTCATCTTAAAGAAAATGTTACACTGACAATGTACATAAAGTTTGCTTTGAGGTAATAGACATGATCCTGTAAACAAGCCCATGTTATATAGAAAGATTTGAGACCTTGGAGAAGTACTCAAAGTGCTTGCAAAAACCCTACTAATCAAGCCATAACGAGTTTTTTTATTTATAAAGCTAATGTTTTTCTCAGTCTCAAAATAGCCAGCTAATAATTTCTATATGAGAAACAGAGTCGAAGAAACAAAATGTCAATCTGCTTACTCGTATTCATTGCCAGATAATCAATCAAATGATCCAAACTGATGAACACAGTTTAAATAGCCAGGTCCTTCTGGATAAGTGTTACACAAAACATTTACAGAAACCATTATATTTTCTTTTCCTTTTTTTTTTCTCCTCCCATTAAGAAAGTGGTTTTAAAAGTGAAGTTCCAATAAAAGCACCATATTAAGACATTTATAGTAGTTTACAGGGAAAGCAAAACAGTATCAGAATTTTAAACCTTTCTGGGCCAGGAAGTTATTCTGTTTCCATGACCTTAAATCTAGCCTGCCAAGAAGCTAAACACATCTTGTACTTTTTAGCACACAGAGTCTTCCAAGGTCACTGATGCATTTCCCTTACTCTAATGCATTACTTTCTGAGGTCCAGCTTTAGTTCCTGCTAACAGTAATTGAAACCTTAGCATGTGTGCAAACGATGTGTTTAATACATTGTTAAATGATTGTCCTGTGTTCTATGGAAAACCTTTTGGAAAGATGATGCAAATGAAAAAAGAAAAAATGCCTCAGGCATCTTTTTTTTTTTGTTTGTTTTTTTTGGGGGGTGGGGGGTGTGAACAGGGAGAGAAAAATACGGGGAAAAAAGTTTAAAAAGTTCTTCCACCAAAGAGAGTAGTTCAGAAGACTTGACACAATCATGGCCAGTGGGTGAATAATTACCCATAGAGAACACCTCCCATCAAAGCTCTTCTTCTGTTTTGATTTGGGGTGGGCAAGGGTGTGTGAAAAGGGATCTACAATAGTACAATTACAGGAAAAAAGAAGGGATGAAATTCTGTAATTCGTTTTCTGGGGATCTTTTTAGAAACCTGAAGAGGTTAATACTCACTATGACTAACCTCCTATCTAGGCCAACATAGTAAGTTATACTTCTTGAATTCAGTACGCATATTGAAGTTTGGACTTCCTATCTTATTCCAGTCTAAGAAACGAGAAACTAAAATATTACAAGAAGATACTTTAATCCGCAGAAAGAAAAGCAAGACTTTAATGGCCCAAACCAGACATTTTTTTTAGGCTTTGAGATCACATTCCCTCACTAACTCAATCATAAATAATAATTTTTAATCACACACGAAACTTGATATCAGCATACATTGTACCAAGTTGATCCAGAATGCTTGCAGACTCAATTAAGTACTCTTGATTTTGAGAATCAGTTGCAGAATGAAGAGTACATTTACCACATGGTAAAAATAAACTTATCAGGAGGTAATATGGGAAGCTTTTATCAGGGACAGAGTAAGTGATCTCCATTGCTACAGCAGAAAGTAAAAGTAAGTACAAACCCTGAGCAGAGACTAATTTTGGTTAATACTTGTTTTCAGTGCTGGAATTTTACTCTTTGTCATTTATTCTAATAATTCCAGCAGCTTGTTTTTTTAAAAAAAATAAAAATAAAAAATTTTATTCCACCTCTACCAGTAGAATTCTAGAGAAAAGCTTTAAATCACATTTCTGTTGAGTGGATGACTGCTGCTGCTACACTGTTGCAGTGTTCATCAGATAGTTTGCCTCTTCATGCTTTTACTTAAGATTTAATGTAGGGCACTTAAAGACAAAAGAAGAGTGTATCAATAGGAATGTCTATAGATAAAATTGTCACTTTTCATTGTAACACTGCAGTTTTTCAGTCTCAGTTATTTGAGACATGACAAAATTGTGATTAAGTTAAAATAATTGCTTTAAAACACTGATTTTCAGCCAGCATGGTTCAATTGTTTCCCCCAAAAAAGGTAAAATTTTTATATATGCTGAATATATGTAAGAACATTTTTGGAATATTTTTAAAGTTACTTGATGTTTTACGGGAAGGGCATTCAACCTGCGGGTGCAACCATGCCTTCTGCTTGTCCCTTTGGAATTATCAAATTTTTTAATTTTTTGAAGTCTCAACACATTTCTACTAAGCACATACTAAGAGTTTGGCAGTTTCAGAATACAATATTAACTGATTGTGCATATTCAGTATCACTATACATACATAGCTAAATATTCGGCTGCCTTAAACAAGCATTACAAGGAGAAAGCTGGAATTAACACCATCATTTATTTCTATTTTTCCCTATCTTCACACAGAAGATGTGTGAAGCTAGGAAATGTTGGGCATTGGACTGGTGCTTTGTTCTTTGCCAACATCTATCAGGACATGTTTCCACTGAGAATTTTTTCCAGATCACTCAATCAAAAACCTAACAGCCCCTCTCCACATTTCTTCCCATACTTCAGTCTGATAATAATTTCCTGGTGGATGTTTCTTACCTGGAAACTAGGTGACTTATTTTTCTGTCAGTTCTCTTCCTAGGATTCTCTTCAAGGTGAATATCCTAGTTCTAAAGGACACAAGTGTTTTTGTTCAAAAACACCAGCGAAGGGATTTTATTAGCAATGTTTTCTATTTTTATAGACATGTTCATCACACAAAGAATTATAAAAAGATGTTTATCTATTCTTTTAAAAGAAATGTTAAGCTTCTAACAGTAGACTTTTATAAAGAAAATCAATGCCAAAAAAATTCTGATAAGCAGATACCCTAACCTATGTTTACATATACAAATAAAAATTGGTGTCACTTTATGATATACTGAACTTTTACTAAACTAGAGACTGACATGCTTTTACTAGGAAATCCATATTCAGAGTTGGATCATGCCATACTGCAATAAGGCAATAAAACATTCATCAGTGTTGCGTTTTCCTCATCAGAGCAAGTGATTCTGCTTTTTGAGGTAGTGTTTGCTTTATTGAAAATATACAATGTTTATCCACAACTGCTTCAGACCTTTCTTTCACCTACTATCCCATAACAGAAAAAATCCCCAACAAATTCAAGATAAATCCAAAACAAGTCCAATATTATTTAGAGATATCTACCTGAAGAAAGAGAACATATAAATAACAGGGGATATGTGAGAATCCCGTAGCTTTGATGAGATATAGTAAACATGGAACTGAAGGAGTTTAAACGTGAATGTAGTAATTAGCACTGAGTCTGGCCAGTTTATATTCTGATGCTGCCGTATTAATACAGTTTAGCAAGAAAAAAAAAAAAAGCCAGTATGATACTCAACTGTGCCAAGAAGTATACCCATGTATATAAATTAATGTATATAAATTAAAGATGGGTGTTGCATCTGGGAATGTCATTCTTTGAAGTGGGTGCTGTTGCATAAGGGACCAATATTGATAGGTGCATAGTACTGCAGGTCTCAGTCTGGTAGCAAGCTCATATTACCTCTTTCTTCCTCCAGTAGAGTTTGAAAAGAGTGGAAACAGCTTTCCTAATTTTATAATAGATATCAAAAAGGACAGGTTGAAAGCCACTCCACTTTTGCCCTCCTATCCCACAGATGTTCATCATCAGAACATCTACGCTTTTACCAGAAGGACAAGAATAGCTGGCAGCAGCTTGGCATCTAAAGCCCCTTTCTTCCACCCTGAATGGGATTCAAATACAAGCATGTGCTCAAACCCCCTGAAACACTGCACTATACTCTGAGGAATGTAAACACAGCATGGACAAAAACATGCTTCGATCCTCCACACAGTGATGTTATCCCTCGAAAAAATTAATCCCTAGCTTAATGTATTCCCTAGAACAAGCTGCATAGCTTTCACAAGGGGAAGGAAGAAAACTATTCAGTATTGCTTCATTGTTCTCTCTTGACTGACAGCATTAGTTATATTTGCAGTGGATTGCTTCGGTTAGGACAAATGACTATCAGCATTCCTCTTCCCTGGAAATGCTCCCACTGATTTTTGAGTTAATTGCATGGCTTCACAGCACTGTAGGTGCTGTCTCTATTTTACAAACAAGCCATATACTTGTCCTAGGTGCTTGCATCATTTTCAAAAGCAGCTTGTCAACTGAAGCTTATGATTAAGCTCATCCTTACTGTGAGCTGCAAAGTACTTCTGGTTTCCGTTCCCTCTTAAGTCTGGCTACTGTACAATGCAATTTAATTACATGTTCTTTGTGGGAAGACCTGCAGAATAAAAGGCAGCTTCAGGCAGAGAAATAAACCAAGGAGGAGTATCAGTTGTAAAGGAGCTTATTTCACAGCAAAAATGCTGTTATTTTATGAGAGAGACAAATTATACAGCTATTGAATTATAGTATCCCAGGTAGCCTGACATTTAAATGCAATTTACCCTTTTCCAAGCTGTTGCTTCAGGCAATGTACTTTTAATCTCACTTGACATATTTTACTTTTTCCCCCCTCAATTCCAAGTTGATATTTTTTTCTTTTGAAACTGTAATACAGAGTTTGAAAAATAGTTATTTCATCAAGGAGAATACTCTACCTGATAATTTTTACTTCTCTTTGTGCATTGAAACCCGTATTTCTTTGGAAGTTTTATTAACACTAGAAAGTATTTGGCTGCACAGGATAAAGGAACTTCCTCAAGACACCAAGACAAATTTTTTTCTTAGTTGATTCCTCAGTATAAATACAGTAAAATAACCCTCATTTCTTGTCCTCATCTTCAGAGCCCTTATAGTGGTCTTTCATACCAGAATCAGTTACACTGGATATTAGTTATGCCATGAACTGAAAGTTTACGTATTGCAGTATTTTTAAAATTGCTTTAAAAGTGTGATGATACTGTCTTGGTACCACAATCTTTTTTTTTTTTAATTAATGTTATTAAAATATTCAGGCAATACAACCTACATTTATGCGCCATAGATTGCAATTCACATATGATTATTTATATGGACAGCTATGTTTTAAAACCACACATAAAATACTTGTCACACTAAAATACAAGCATGAAATACCACATACCAAAGGCATTTACCTAAAAATATGTTCCTCAATAAAAGTCACTTAAACAATTCAGCATAGTAGCTCGTAGAGAAAGAATATTGTATCTCCTAATATTTTCAGACAGGTTTGTAAGGAGAGGTAGTAAATCATAAATTAGAGAACAGAAAATAAAGTGCCCAAACCCTTTGTTTCACAACCTGATTCCCAAACATGAAACCTAATTTCTTACTGAGGAAAAAAAGCCAGTGAAAGTAACAGATACACAGAGGTAAATATAACTGCCTGATTTTTGTAAAAAATAGCCACTAAGTTAACAATTCTTTCTTTTGAAATCTTAGTCCTCTTGGAAAACTATGCAGCTGCAGTTTTGACAAGAAGCAATTATAATTTTAAAAGAATAAGAGACAATAAAATCAAGTGTATTATTAGGCATGAAAGTCATCATCCCATCCCTGCTCCCAACAAAATAGGGTTGGATGATGAAAAATCATACTAAATAACATGATTTACCTATCTACCTGTTAGACTATAGGGACAGCTGCTTTTTTATAGACCTGAACTACTGATTTCTGTAACGCAAAGTTTGGTCCAGAGGACAACAACAAAGAGCATACTGAACATTCATGTTAAAATACTGGGCTTCAAAGTGATATTTGTCACTCAAGTATTTGATTATAAAATAGAAAATGAAATCTTAAATAATCATGTACAAATACCATGCAATTTTACATGCCACAGAAATTAGGAAACATATTTAGCTAAGTCAATGCTCTGCATAATTCCATCATTTTCCTTTGGTTAAGGATACATCAGATAGAGCTAGATATAGCTATATAAAATAGAGTCTAAAACTACACTAGACTTTTGTAGAAACTTCAGTAGATTTTCATCAGCCTGAATTTCACAGGACTCATTCAAATCCGCAACAACAACAACGTATCTTTTGTGTTTGGAAATTGAAATCGAAATACCCAGTAATCAATTATATAGGTAACAGAAATAAATGGAGGCGGGGAGAGGAGGCTGGCATTCAGGCCCCTACCTGGGCTCTGCTCTTACACAGTTGCACATTATCATCCTAGATTGAGAATGGAAAGAAAAAGCAATCACTACCACCACAACCACCCGAAACAGAAGAAAAAAACCCCAACAAACACAAACTAGCAACTTTTCCCCCTGTCAAAACAACGAAACTTACATACTAAAGAACAAAAGGTTCTTATTTGTATACTCTGGAGAAAATTTCTCTCAAATCCAAATTTGGCAGTCAGTTTAAACTAAGAGTGACCACAACTAATAACTGATAACCATTATGATCCGTTCTATCACTAGATGACCGGCTACCCCTCCCATACTTTAAATTTTAAATTATAAACACAAAGCCTGCTACTACTTCCAGGGAGAAGCTGGCCATCAAATAGAAGAGGCAACAAACAGATATTTACACAAGTGGTTTAGTGATTAAAGTGTTAAACCACCTTACATCAGGAGTTGGCAACAGAAAATGTGCAGAAGTCACCTTAGTTATTTGAATTTTATGTATAAAATTCAGATTCCTTTGATTTGTGGCAATAAGCCTTTTCACCAATAGAAATCCAGCTAAAGTGTAATTGTTCTTGCATCATGGATTAAAAAAAAATGAATTTATGACAAGCAAAAGAGGCTGCTTAGAAAGGCTTTTTAAGCTTTCCTGCTACTTTTTTTACCACAGGCCAAGTTTACACATGCAAATTAAGTGGAAGTCAATGGAACATACGTAATAATTTTGGGAACTGTTACATGTATCGATGAAGAATAATGCATCATACAATAACACTATAAAGATTGCTGTATACATAGAACAAGTTTATTTCTGCTAGTAGAATATATATCAACCTAGGAACAATGGAAAAAGCTGGTTTCTCCACTGCTCTGACTGAAAAAGTAGAATGTTAAGGATATTGGCTAGAGTTAGAGAGAGCTAATACTTCTATCTTTCTCACTGATGGGGTTTGGGAATCACCTTTCCTTAAACAAGGAAGAAGAAAAGAAGGCATGCACTAAATGCACAGAAACAAAGAAGAGACTTCACAAAGCTAGGAAAAGGAAAAACAATAAGAAACAGGCAAGGCAAGTAGCAAAAACCTAGTCAGGATAAAATGTACTAAATAATGTTGATGATAAATGATGAATGATAAAATGTTGGATGAACTTTACAATTTTGAAGACAATAAAGATGACAGATTCTGGACATCTTTCATCCCCCAGACTGTTTCAGGCAAATAAGACAAAGGAATACTGAAATTGGTTATTTTTCATAGCATTAAATAAAGCTTCATGCTGGTTTAGGACTCTCTCAGAACTATTGTTTCTTGTACTGCTTCTATCAATTTTGGAAGAGTTGAACTATAGCCCTTAGACAACATATCTATGGAGTAATGTGAGGAATCTGTCAATCTATTACTTGCCCTCAAACAAGACAGAAAATCCAAACATTCAGGATGTTTCCAAAACAGATTTAGACTCCCACTACTGTGAAGCAGCAGCAAAAGAAAAATGCCAGAGCCAAAGGAAAGCTTGTCAATGCATACCAAAATCCTTGGATGCTCACTGAACACAAGGCCTGTGGGCTTAGTACAGGAGTCTAACAAAAGCCTGAACAGGAAGAGTATGACCACATTTGTGCCACAATTTAAGAGCAGCTCATATGTTTAAAGTCTTACAAGCACTAGGTCACGAGGCACATCATCCAAGCATATATTGTTTGCTAAAACATACATGAATTCCTGTTTATTTCTCAGATTTTCCAAGAATGAAAAAGATGTAAGTTTCAGCATGATTAAAACCAAACTACACTTGTACTATAGAAAAACAAAATGATTCCCTTATCAGAACAGTGCCACATTAACAGAAGAAAATTTCATAAACCAGAAGTGATACTTGAAAAACTCCAGAATTTCCTCAAAGCTTAGGATTGTTTCCTTTCTAAGAGTGACTTAACAGTTACCATTTTACCATCAACTTTGCAAACACTTCGGTCAGAAGTCTCAAGATGCCTATAGATAAAATATAATTCTTCTACATCAGGTTTGTTCACCAGAGACCACCTCGTGTCCCTTTTTACTACGGGAATACTGTCTTGCTTTTTGTGTATGCCTTAATATGCTTGTACATTTTGGTAACATGTTATGACAGGCAAATTTTGTAATGTTAATGGGTGACTGGGTCTCTACCCACCTGTAGAGGATAAATTGTAAGACTTAGAGTTTTCATGCTCTGTCTGTCTACTTAGCTAGATCAACCTATAATCCACTGGATTTCATATGCTGTGTTTTTGAGGAAGTATTCTAACATTTTGTCATCAACACTATTCTTACAAATTAAGAAAGATGGAGTACAACAGGTACTTTAAAAAAAAATTAATTTTTGCTAAACAGCTTCTTATAAGTGGGTGCATAAAATCTTCCTAAGCAAAACTTAATCAGAGCCTATCAGGAATCTAGGAGCTGTTACAAGCTGTCTCTAAGGCAGAAGCTGGCTACAAGAATAGTTGCTATTTCTGCACTATCCAGACAGTAAAGTGGTTTTATGAAAAACCTCATCCCAACATGCTGCTACTGGGAATGACAAAACACACCCTTCAGCACATGGATGTCCCAGTGCTGCTGGAGAGATGCCCACATAAGACAGGAAAAACAAACCTATTTACAAACTGCATCAGAGAGAAGTGTGAAACATTGATCTATCTGTGCATATATGTTTTGGCATGCTAAAGATGCCATAAAACATACAGTCCCCTGGCTTCACTTTGAAATCCCAGGCTTTCAATGGAAAGCTGCAAATCCCTCACCAATACAGAGAAACATCCACAGAAAGCTTCCAAATGCTTTCCTTTCTCCCCCACCCCTTGTTATCTATATACTGCATGAAAGAATTTTCGATGCTGCTAAAATATATATGTACACATACAAACACGTCAAGCACATTAACTATAAAATGAGCTCTTTAATTTAATGATTTGTTGTGGGTTTGTTTTTTTTTTGTTGCTGCTGTTGTTGTTTTTGGTTGTGTTTTTAGGTTTTTTTTATACAAATCTCCTTTAACCTGACCATGAGAAAAGCCTTATGCTAGTAAGATGTTACTTCTTAACCAAATCACAGGAACTTCAGGAAAATTCTTCTGATTGTTAGAAGAATTTATGTTTTGCAAGGAACAGGACCAAGCAGTGGGGAAGAAGGGTTGTTTGCATATGCATGGGAGAATGAAGTTACAGTACTGCAAAGAAAGAATGTTAAGCAGACATAATTCCCAGGAAACGACATGAATTTTACTAGAAATCCTGACCACAATTGAACATTTTTAAAAAACAAGATTATGGAATGTTTTACTGATGAAACATTTAAAGAAAGAGAAAAACAACACGAAACAAACCACAAAACCAAAAACCAATCCCCAAAAGCCTTCAGCAACATGAGAATTATTAAACAGAAGAGGAAAAATCTAAAATCACTGAAATCTGATCCAAATGTATAGACCTTAAACCACACTGATGAAAGACAGTTCAACATCTTCTGACCCCAAGATACATTTTATGCTCTTTTTTAAAATCACAGATGATTAAAGAAACCCACATATGTTCTACATTCAAATTATATATGCATATTTAAGAAAGGGAAGGAAGAACATTTTCTTTTTTAAGCCTATTAGCATTCAAACACACGTGCTGTCTTAACTAGCGTGGGATAACTGCATGTTTGTCCTGCAGGAGTAACTTCACTCTTTTCCCTAGGAACTGAATGTCATTAACTGATTTTTTAAAAAAAAGTCCTCTTCCAAACCTGTACAGTACTAATGCTCTAGGCCAAATATAGTTAAGCCAACTTTAACTGAGATATTGAAGACAGTTTGGGCATCGCAATAACTTTGTGTTGCCATTGCCAGCAATTTACGCTAGCTTATTTGTGCTGCCTACATACTGGTATGCCACACTCCAGCCCACAGTGCACAGGGGCCACAGTTTCATAAATTCTTGTAAGACAAGTCATCTGAAAAGGCAGCCTGAACTATTCTACTACAATTTAGCCCTTGTATAGTCCTGTACTAGTCTATAAAACTCCTAAGATTTGGTGGAGCAGTATGCTCAGTTAGTGATCTGAATATGTTGATTTATAGAAGGTTAAAACCAGAAACAAAACGAAAATATCTGTCTCAAATTTAATCTCTTACCTTGCTGAGTTCTCTCATTTCTTTCATTTAAGATGGATCCTTCACATACAGAACAACTTCTCTGTTCTCATTAAGAAGCAGACATAATACAACACTTCAAGTATACAGACAAACATTATTTTTGAACTGCATGAAAAATGCTCAGATGAGAAAACTACAAAAATTATGTCATCCTTACATTTGTACAAGCAAGAATATAGCATCTGCATTTGTTTCTAGATATCTCAGGCAACAATATCCTGGCAACCACATTTCAATGGAACAAATCCAAGCAATTAAAATGACTAGGTCTAGCATCCGTCTCTCTATCATTCCACTTGATAGGCCAGATTTACTCATTTGGGAAGTGATAGTCAAAAATCTGCTATATACAGTTAAGTAAGATGTTTTCTGTCACTGAACTACAGGCCTTGAATTTTGTTTGCGATTGTCCAGTTTGCTCTTTCACAGAACTACCTTTCTGGCTGTGCCAGGGGCGGTGTAGACAGGATATTAGGAAGAATTTATTCATCAAAAGGGTAGTCAGGCATTGGAACAGGCTGCCCAGGGAAGTGGTGGAACCACCATCCCTGGAAGTGTTTTAAAAAAAAAAGTAAATGAGGCCCTTAGTGACATGGTTTAGTGGTGGACTTGGCAGTCCAAGATAACAGGTAACAGTTGGACCTGGTGTTCTTCAAGGTCCTTTCCAAACCAGTTGATGCTATGATTCAAATTCATTATCTACAAGGTTTGATTCTCAACATTAAATACCATGCTATGACCTCACTGTCCTGAAAGAAACACTAGAAGAGACATGAAGAAACAGGCCTTAAGGTGACAAGCACCCTCATAAGCAGGCACAATGGAGCTGGTAAGCTACATAAACATTTTATATGCAGTAGATTGGGTTCCCTTCATTATATTTTGCCTGGTTGAGAGACAAACCTAACAACAGGTCTTAAGCGTGAATAAATTTGGCTTTGCATGATGTACAAAATATAACCCTGCAAATACACACAGATGCACAGTGCCAGGTTTTCTTACTGAATCAGACACAAAACATAGCTTTGAAAGTCTGACCACATCTGTCCAGTTATTCTCTTCTCAGAATTTACCTTGCATTTTACCTTGCAAATGAAGTAAAAATATTGTTCCCCATTTGATTACGTCTCAATCACTACCAGCTCACGTTCTACTGCCCAGTTCCTGTGCTGAAACTTACGATATGAGACTGAAAAAAACTGATAGTCTCCTTCAAACCTATAGCAAAAAAGGAAGTCATCCACATAGAAAACATCCCCTGCTGCTCAAGTGGACAAAAACACAACATGCTAACAGGAACAAAATACATTGCTATCATTGTCTGCACAGAAGACACCCTTCTAGCATGGGAAAGGGCAAGAATATTGTTATTACAAATCATGACTTGGAGCAGCATTTGCTGTACATTGAGAAAGATAGCTCACACTTCCCCATTTCATATCTGCAAATAGGATTGCTCAAAATAGCTGGGATATCCCATCTAAAGAGACTACAATGGCCTAGCAAAAAAGTATGGGTAGGAGTTGAAGGGTTCCTTTTATACTTTCAAAAGGTTACTTTTAATTTAGCTTTGAAAGTACCTTAAATTTAATTCTTTTTAATAACTTTTTTTGTTTTATTTATAGGCCTCGTTTCTTTACAGAAGCCCTGGTGTTTTGAAAGTTACTCGGTTCTGCTGCAGTGTACAAGCAATTCTTGACATGGAAGATGAACAGCACCAATCTGACAACAAACGGGTTGCAGCTACCCATCACACACAGAGCAAAGAAAAACAGGGGAAAAAAGAGGCAGCACATTTGCAAAGTCCAGTGGGGAAGATGTGTCTTAATTATATCTTCTTAGAGACTACAAGTATATGTAAAACAGAGCATGCATTAAAACAAATGTTAAAAATTAAACTTACTTACACTCATATTTAGTACATTAGACAAGGTCATACTGATTATGTACTAAGTACTGCAATTCTCAAACTACATTTAACTGAATCTACACAGCAGCCCCTGCAGCATAAAAAAAGAACAAGCACTACTTAATGAACTTTTCGACTGCTGCTAAAATTTCAACAAGAAGAGAGCATAGATTTCCAGTCTGGGAAACATTACTTTTCTTCAGTATTTCAGAGATCAGGAAAAGGCCAGTGAAATCTGTGTCAGCTGTTAGACTCAGTGATCAAAGCCACAGTGATCAATGATCTCTTTAAACTTGCTGAAAGCAAACTTTTATCAAGGTTCTGTTACACTAGTGATGTAATACAGAACAGGTATATTGGTGGTATTGTTTGGAAGAGAATCATGGATAAAAAGGAAGCACCACACGAGTGGTGCCCAGAGATTGCAGGGAGCATCCATGCTAAGGTGGCCAATTTCTGTTATTATTAGACCTGAGTGTGCATTCAGTAGTTTTGACTTGAACAGTAAATTCGAGATGTGAATACTATTTTCTCTCTACTTCATGATAAAAAGAGAGGGTCTCGGATGGAGAAAACACATTTATAAACTAATAGCAGTAGATGCCAGGGGGACAAACAGTCTTCTACTGCCACAACACTCTCCAAACCCTCTCTTTGATGAAAGCTACACAGCTACAATTACCAGCAACCAGTTACTGCCTTTGTGTATGCTTGATACAAAGGCACATTTTCCTGTTGTTTCCACATATTGTTTTGTAGTATGCACTTACAAAAGCAAGCCTGAGAAAAGACTGAATATACAGATAGTCTTTAGGAGAGGAGTCACTGCTTCATCACCTCCTTGTAGTACTTGCATTTCTCACAGCAAGTCTGACATTGTTTTTAGACTATAAAAGGCAGCAAGAGATAAATAACTGTGAATTTTAGAACAGAGCAATAACATGCTTTGAAGTAGCAAGGAACTAAAAAAAGGAAATCAAACAGCCATTACATCAGCTGAATGAAAAAGGTCTAAGAACTGGTTAAAAATCTAGCCTGCCATATTCTTATATAAGAATATTATTCAGATACATGTTCAGTAAAAGGTTTTACTGTTTCTTATGACATTTTAGACTTCTCCTAAAGCATCAGTTCAAAGAAGAAACAATTATGAGTCTTATGATAGTTTAATGAGTCGTCAAATATCCACTACACCTCAGTGAGGTTTAAGCAAATCATTTTTAGCTCACACGGTAGAAATTTGTTTCACTATCTGTTTAGCTGCAGGTGAGCACATACTTCATTACTTCTAGTAGCTGACACGTGACAAGTGCTGTGTGATTGAGCCTTGAGAGCTGCCATCACATACTTTTCAGTCATCCTACCCTGTCTTCAAACCCTTCTAACCACAGAAGATGGCGTTATAGACTTTGTGTGTAACTAGTAGGTTGGGAGCCAGGAACATAGAGCATAAATTCTACAGTACAGAATATCCCATCTTCGCTGACCTGGCTTTTTGGCTTACATTATCCATACCACATCATTTATCCCTTCAGTAAGAATGTAGCTCCAAATAAGCTGCACATAAAAAAAACAAACAAAACCCTAAGCCATGGGTTGCCCAAGGCTCTGTCCAACCTGGCCTTGAACACTGCCAGGGATGGAGCATTTACCACTGCTTTGGGCACTTCTGTTCCAGTGCCTCACCACCCTCGCAGTAAAGAACTTCTTCCTTACATCTAACCTGAACTTCCCCTGAAGTCACTGCACTAATTAACTCTACTGTAGATGTCTACCTTTCTCCTCAACAAGACTGTACCACTATACATTTAGGTCAAAATAAGATGATTTGAAACTCTGGCCTTCGATTGTTTCTCTAATATTACTTGCCATCCCGCACAGTATTCCATTTTTTTGTTTCTATAATTCTTCATCATTTCATCTGACTATTTTACACAGAATAAATAAATTCTTTGCACTTTCCAGACAGCATCGTTTTCAACTTTTAATTAAATAATTGGTTTTCCAATGCAGAGTTTAGAGTACTGTTAAAAGTCACTATTAAACTCAGAATTGTGACTTCTATCAGAAAACGTGAAAAAACATTTTGGCACTTCGCAGTCTATCCCCCAAAGGCTAAAACTTCGCTATAGACAGAAGGAGTACTTACTGGAGCAGATCTGAACCAATATGGGTTGCCCGTTACTTATATAGTACTCTTCCAATAGTCAAACCATTTTACATGCTGAAATATTTTTTCCCCACATACACAAACCTAGTGAGCAGACTGGGTATATTTACTTTGAACACCACCATACACACGGAAGCTTCATTCTAAGATACAGAGAAGCTGAATACCTGACCATAAGATTAAAAGAATAGCTCAGAAATCTCAAGTGTTCACTCAATTGTACTGTATTATTTTGCTTCACAAATTAGAACTGCACTGTATTGCCAAAATTGCTTTTGCAAGGCAGAGAGAAATTATAAAACTCATTTACATTTTTAGCAAACTGATTTTACCTAAAAGATACTCAGAAAAATAATAGTCACAGGAAATGCACTCTGCATCACAACTATGCCTCCACCATAATAAAGTTAATGCTAGGTCTATTCTTAAATAAAATTTTTTAAAAAAGGCAGTTTTACATTATTAAGTGCTTTGAAAATCCTACATGAATTTTTTGTTTTCTTTAAATCTGTTACTAAGTGCTAGTGTGTTGTATTGATTTTACTTTCCAGCTTTATTCACCTTTTGGAGGACAACAATCCAAAAGTAATACAAGCACTCATTTCAATACTTAGATTTTATGCCAGATCCCAAAGTGAAGATTTTCTTTTAAAAGAAGTCATGAAGGTCAGCTGCATAAATCCTCTTCAGCTGAAAGCCAAGGGAACAAAAACATTGGGCTGTGATGCTTTGGAACACAAAAATGTGATTAATAGACCATCCATTTTGGCATGGTGCAAGCAAAACCAAAACCATAAAATCACACGCAATTATTCCTTTTTCTTTTTTCCCGCCTACAAAACTTAAAAATTCAATTGCTTAGGAAGGTTCCCCAAGGTCAGTTATGGCTTGGAAAGATTGGGAACAGCATGGGTATAGGACCAGCAAGTACCATAAGAGACATTAACAGAGATTTTGAAGGCTTAAATATTCTTTCCTTTTAAACAGTTAATACTAACTAATCCAAAAGTACTGAGAATAAATGTATGTTTGACAATGGCTGACAGTATGACATCAGAAGAATGTCTTTTAATTGTAATTGTTTATGAAATTCAGGGCACCAATATAAACCATACAATATATACACAAACAACAGTTTGCGACTGCACTAGTTAACATCTGCTTAAGAGGTTTCAGGCACAAAAAGCAACCAAAATATCATTTCCTGAGGGCTTAATTTTACAGTCTTTGAATTCTTTAAAAATAGGGTTTGTTTGAAGGTTTGGGGGGATAAAATTATTACTAATCATAGAATCATAGAATAGCTAGGGTTGGAAAGGACCTTAAGATCATCTAGTTCCAACCCCCCTGCCATGGGCAGGGACACCACACACTAAACTATGTCGCCCAAGGCTCTGCCCAACCTGGCCTTGAACACCACCAGGGACGGAGCATTCACAGCTTCAGGCAACCCATTCCAGTGCCTCACCACCCTCACTGTGAAGAACTTCTTCCTTATATCTAATCTAAACTTCCCCTGTTTAAGTTTAAACCCATTACCCCTTGTCCTGCCACTAGAGTCCCTAATGAAGACTCCCTCCCCAGCATCCTTATAGGCCCCCTCCAGATACTGGAAGGCTACTATGAGGTCTCCACGCAGCTTCTCTTCTCCAGGCTGAACAGCCCCAACTTTCTCAGCCTGTCTTCATACAGGAGGTGCTCCAACCCTCTTATCATCCTCGTGGCCTCCTCTGGACTTGCTCCAACAGCTCCATGTCCTTTTTATGTTGAGGACACCAGAACTGTACACAATACTCCAGGTGAGGTCTCACAAGAGCAGAGCAAAGGGTAGGATCATGCTCCTTTTGATGCAGCCCAGGATACGGTTGGCTTTCTGGGCTGCAAGCGCACACTGAATCCCACTCATGTCAAGCTTCTCATACACCAGTCACATACAATATCTGTGATAAACCTTCTGCATGCTTATGGTTGAAGGAACCTTCTCCCAGGGAAAACTGTTGTAGCATTTGTCATCTGAAAAAGCAGGCTGCATAATAATTTAAGCCTTATATGCCACTATACAGTGAAGAAGTAGCAGTATTTTATTTATGCTAAGACTGGAAAAAAGTATTTCCACTCAATTTTTTTCTTGATTTGCAGATTTCAAATTACTTGTTTGATAAGTATTCTACTTGAAACATTTCAGCATGTTACTCTTTTCTAGATTTATTCACAAGTTTTTTGCTTCCTTAAGATGTTAATGGCTTCAATGAGATCAATTAAACATCTATTGTCCATTCCAGTGAATGTATAATTTTAATTTACATTAGCTAAAGTCCTACAAATTTACATATCTGGCAATACTTTTGTGGAAGACTTATTTCTACCTTATTTATACATTCTACCTGCTAAACACCTGTTCTCCTTCCTCATTGTTTTGAAAAGGATTTTGGCCTTTATCAGGCATTGTGGAAATCTAAGTTTTTCCCTATCAGAAAGCCACAACTCTGCTGCTTGAAGCATTTGCACACCAGTCTTCAATTTTTCCTTCTACAGCTTTAAAGAACTCTCCTAACTGTTTTTATCTGGTATGAAACAGAGATGACAATTGATCTTCAATTTTAATTTTAGTTTGATAACTAAAGTTCACATGGCCTAGGAAGATGGCAGAAGTAAATTTTTCTTACTTCTCAGTCTCAGTAATGGTTGGATTTTCTGCTTTTCTTCTACATTGTTCTGACAAATCCTTTGTTACATTTTATTTTTTCTAAAAATGGAGTTTATATTTTGAGATCTTTTCTGGTGTATAAATAATGCAAAATTATTTATAAGTATTGATTTTCATTTAAAAAAAAAAGTTAAAGTGCCTTCTTTTTCCTTAAAATAGAGAAGTGAGCCCTCCAAGAACACTATTATATGCTTATTTTGCAACTAGAATGACACCTTTGCTAGCTTACAGTATTTTTCCAATGGTTTGTTACATTGTAGTTGATTAGACTTAACCCAACAATATGGAAGTCCTTCAATAAAGTCTAGGTATTTGGACAATCTCCATGAGTCACCTATGAAGAGTCTGCCAGAGACTGAAACAAGTGCCATCTATGTCCCTTTGATAATGCCTCTTCATATTTTTAAGTATTTAAAATAGCTTTACTTGGCAATGCCATCTGCTTGGTAAAATTAAAATCAGTATTTTTCAACTTACAATGAAAAAATATATCAAGAGGGAGCATGTTTAGACTGCAAGCACTTCAGGACAGGGACAGTATTATTTTTACATTGTCATGAAAGACAATGTTAGGATCTTTGTGTCCTATTGTTAATTTAATAAGGAACTCTGATGCAGAAGTATGATCAAAATTTAGCACTCTGCCTGTTTTTCTTTCTCCCTCATTATTTATTGAAGTTGTTCGGGTTTCTTTTCAAAAAAGCAGTAACAAAGCTGTAAATGCATTTTTTTCCTGAAAACGACTGAAGAAGTTTGCATCACCACTCTTTACCTTAAATAGAAGCAAAGCTGATTAGAACAAAGCCATTTCCACTAAAATTCAGGCCACATCATGTATCATTTATGTATACTTGTCCCAACAAGTCTTTAATCAAAATTGTTACAATTATCTTATACACCAAAACAGAAAAAAGTAATTATACCCTAAGAAATATTTCCCTTTTGTCACCGGCCTTGGAAAATAAATAACCAGTTTTCACTACTAAACACTAAATTACACATCCTACAAAATTAAGGTAATAAGAAATTTAAGTGGAGGGAATTTCAATTTTCATAATATATGCTTACACATTACGGTACCTTTAAATGAAACCAATGTAAATTCATTCCAGGAACAGACACACATGGATAGACTGACTGGATGTTGGCTATTGGCATTTAAAGCAGAAGAGGAAGGAAAAAATGATGGTGTTTGGAACTTAGAAATGTCACAATTTCATAAAGTCAGTAAGAATTTTGCCACTGATTTTAGTGAGAACTGGATATGTACTTAGTCACCTGAGCCTTTGAAAATTACTCTCCTGTTTGCAGCCTTACGCACAGTTCACAAGAAAAAAAAAACCAAACAAACAAGAAAACCAAACAAAAAGCAAACAAAACTTTTCAATATGCTTGTTGCAAGAAGGAATACCTGCATTCCCAATTAAATATTTTGACATTCATTCTCATGAATTTACAAGAAATGATGCTATTAAATGTACTATTCAGGTGAAGTTCCAGATGACTGAAAGAAGGGAAATGTAACCCCCATTTTCAAGAAGGGGAAGGTGGAAGACCCAGGGAACTACAGACCAGTCAGTTCTCACCTTTGTGCCTGGCAAAATCATGAAGCAGATTCTCCTGGAAAGCATGCTGAGGCACATGAAAAACAGCGAGGTGGTTGGTGACAGCCAGCATGGTTTCACTAAGGGGAAATCCTGCCTGACCAATTTGGTGGCCTTCTATGATGGGGCTACAGAACAGATGGACAGCAGCAGAGCAGTTGATTGCATCTACCTGGACTTGTGCAAACGGTTCGACACTGTCCTGCACAACATCCTTGTCTCTAAATCGGAGAGACACCAATTTGATGGATGGACCACTCAGTGGATAAAGAACTGGCTGGATGGCCGCAGACAAAGCGTTGTGGTCAATGGCTCAATGTCCAGTTGGAAAACAGGAAAGAGCGGTGTCCCCCAGGGATCGGTGTTGGGAC
>NW_009916859.1:53144-55037 GCF_000696875.1 Nestor notabilis | reverse complement strand
CCAAGACTTGGGTGGTGTGGTCTGAGCGTTTCCTAGTGAAGTCATTATCCAAATCCAGGGTAGCCAGTCCTCCCAATAGCTTCTGGAGAGGGCCCACATTGTCCCTAGTCTGTCTTTTATTTGCTATGTACCTATAGAAGCCTTTCCTGTTATTTTTGATGTCTCTTGCCAGATTGAATTCTAACTGGGCCTTAGCCTTCCTGACCTGGTCCCTGGCTTCCCAGACAATGTTCCTGTAATCTTCCCAGGTTGCCTGTCCTCGCTTCCACCTTCTGTAAGCTTCTTTTTCCCTCTAAATTTCCTCAGCAGCTCCTTATCCATCCATGGAGGTCTCCTGGCCCTCCTGCCGCACTTCCTTCTAGTCAGGATGAAACACTCCTGAGCATGTAGCAGGTGATCCTTGAATATCAAGCAGCAGTCTTGGGCCCCCCTGCTCTCTTGGACTATATCCCATGGAACCTTCTAAGCAGGTTCCTGAAGAGGCCAAAGTCTGCTGTCTTGAAGTCCAGGGCAGTGAGCTTGCTGCATGCTCTTCTCACTGTCCTGAGGATCAAAACTCAACCATCTCATGGCTAATACAGCCAAGGCTACCCTGGAGCATCACATTCCGAACCAACCCCCCCCTGTTGGTGAGCACGAGGTCAAGCATGGCACCCTCCTTGTCGGCTCCTCTAATGCTTGCAAGAGGAAGTTGTCTTCCACACAATCGAGGAACTTCCTGGATTGCTTGTGCCAGGCTGTCCTGTCCCTCCAACAGATGCGGTCTGGTTGAATTCCCCCATGAGGACAAGGGCCTGTGAATGTGAGGCTGCTCCTATCTGTCTGTAGAGCACTTCATCCACAGAGTCCTCCTGGTCAGGCGGTCTGTAACAGATCGCCACAGTAATATCCCCCATCACTTTTCTCTCTTTGACCCTGATCCATAAGCTCTCTGTTGACTCAAAACATGCTTGAAGGTGAACATTTCTAGAGGAGATAGTGTTGGCACTGAGGTGGTAAGGCTCAAAGATTTAACTGTCTGTTGAAAGGGGGACTTTGTAAAATAGATACCACCCTCTTTTTCAGGGAAGGCTGTAGTAACCATAAGGTTAAAAACTGCCTGAAGCTTTTAACTGGAGATCTGTTTTTATAAGCATTTGGGTTTAAATTCTGATTCACTCATATCAACAAGGAATAAGATCTCCCAAGGTCAGAGTAACCGTTAAGTGATGCTGTGTTGAGTTAGGTGAAGAGTAGGTTTCTGTAAAGGCTGGGGCTATGCTAGGCAAGGCTGAAAAACCCAAAGTCTCATTTTTACAGCTGTGAAACATTTATACAATACAATTTTTAATGGAGAAGGTCTACTGCTGTGTCCATTTCTGATTTCTCCATAAACTCTGTTGTGCTTGGTCTTTGTATGGATCTTACTGCAAAGTGACTGTTGGTTGTCTTAATTGTGTGACTGCATAAAAGACTTCTTCTGTATTTAGAATTCATAAAACTGTTCGCTGTTTTGAGAAGAATAATGTATATAAACGCAGATTGGAAGCAATAAGAGAGGCAAATTAGGAGCACAATACATGTTTCAGCAAGAAATACGGAGAGTTGGTGTAAGTCCTAGGAACTCTGAGGTCTCTGCAAAGCAAAATTGGTTTCACATATGATATATTCCAAGAACATTCCCAAGGAATCAGTGGTCATATTTGTCCTTGATTTAATTATTCATTAACATATGTGAGCCAAAAGGGTAGTTCTCTTAGTATTTTACATATGTAATATTATTTTGGTTTGTTGATCAATTTTTATTTCAGCTTTTCTCATAGGTCTCAAACAGACCAAAAAGATTCCTCCTACCCTTCTTAGCAGTCTGAATCCTAACGTTCACTGATCAACTAAATCACATATTGGGGATCA
>NW_009916859.1:32276-53113 GCF_000696875.1 Nestor notabilis | reverse complement strand
AGCAGGAAATGAATCATCTGGTTGATTCTCTAGTGTCTTTAGTATTAACTAATTGATACTCAGAGTGTCTCCTGTTCCCAGCCTCTCCAATAGACACTTCTGGCAGCTCTGTTCATGGCTGTGCTCAGGCCTATCTCTGTTATTTTGCCTGATCTTTGACAAATCATGATAAAAGTGGTAATCTGGGCCAGGACCCCAGCCTATTGATGAGCACTGAAGGCCAATGAGATTTAAAGTAAGTGTTAAGCAGCTAACTGTAAGGTGTTTGCCCATCTGTGCTTTTATAAATATATAGGGGAGGGTAATAACCACATAATGCAATGATATTGTTGCAAAAGATCCATTTTTAAAATAATGTCAGAAATATGAGTCAGAATAGTTACATATAATCCACTTTCAAATGTTGAATATTGGACTGGGACAAGGACTTTATGGATTAAAGCAAGTTATTAAGAAGTTATTTCATCATTATAGGCATAAGCTTCCTCTCTTTGGGAAGACAGATTTTTTAATTATTTTTGCTTCAGAAGGCTGCTGAGTGAAACTCATATAATGACACCAACTGTCAAACTTATCATGTCTCAATTATATTAACACCTTCTTTTGAAGTTCTTAACATGTAAAATGCAATTTACTATAAAAGGTTTCAACACCTACTGAAAGGAATTCAAGAATAGAGAAATGCTGCATTTCAGCACGCGCTTTGGAGAGTTCAGGAGGTTTCTCTGTTGCTGCTTAGAAATCTTGTATGCTGGGGAAATTGGTAGTGTACTCTTCCAGCTTAACAACCGAAAAAGAGGGGGGAAAAATATCACTGATTATTTGATAGGTTTGGAACTGTTCAAATGTAATGTGAATGATGATCTGAGAGATCAGCATAGCAGGTCACTTAGCACAAAACCAACCTCAATTAAAACTGAGTAACAAACCTTGCTTATGTATGGTTCAAATTCAATGTCACTGTATAAATTCTGATTCTTTTCTGACTTTTTACCCTCTAAACCCAAAAGAACTCTGCTGAAATGAAAAAGAAAAGCATCTTTGCAAAACCTGCATGAGGGGGAAATACAATTGAGGGGGTTTTCCCTGGCTTTTGAAAGTTACTCTTTTGAGTAGGTTCAGCTGGATCTAGTAAGTGAGGTCTTGTAAACAGACAAAACTTTAGTGCTTCAACTATGATATGACTATATTGTTGAATATCATAGTTGAAATTATAAAGCTCGTGGGATGTAGTTATTTGGGTATAATTGATACATCTCTGGAAATAAGAAATATCTTTATCATTATTTTAGTTTCATACCAGTATAACTGATATCAAACACAGTCATAACAGTACCATCATAAACATGGCATGGTTTCTGATTTACATGTTTCAAGAAAGAGTTAGTCTGCTATCTGAAATCAGCTTCTGAGCACAAAATCAATATTTACAATAGGTCATAAATTGTTACTTGGATAACTGATAGAAAACTTTTCAAGATTTCTTTCTTTACTTCCATTGTGTTTCAAAGCCTGAAATTATCCCACATGAATATGATATTCCATCTGCAGCTGCCACTCATTTTCTCTTAGGCAAAAACTTTGCGTTCTACCATTTCAAGATGGTTAGTCTTATATTTGACAGGGATGTCTGGTTTTCAGAGATCTGTAAATGTTTAGTATCATAATGGCTTCTTTCAGATTTATTCCAAGCTGGACACCTAGAAACCCACAAAGGTATTCAAATCCTAGAGTAATTTTGGAAATCTTAGCAATAAGCTTTCAACAACAAACTGCACAAATCTAGTTTTAGAGAGCCTTCTTGCAACAGTTTCTACCTGGAAGTCATGATTCTGCAATTGAAGTGAAATCTCTTTGAAAGATATTCTTCTCCTCCCTAGGTACAAATGAGCTATTTATTTATGACTGAAGAAGTGTTTTCCTGTTCAGCTATCTTTTATTTTTTTTTATATAGTTCAGTTATAAATAACTGTTGCAACAAAGCCTTAGGCTTCTGAGTTCCAGATAAGGCTGAATGCACTTTATGAGAAGCAGAACATCTTTGGAGAAAATGCTTAGAATGGTAACAACAAAGACGAGTGGATTATGTAATCTGAACACAAAAAAGCCTCTCCCCCCCATACCTTAGTGTTGCTGTTCATTGAATTCTACATCATGCACAAAGCAAGGCATCCATTCAAACAAAGCTCTAATGTGTTATTGTCCTTACCTTGTGTTGCATTATTTACTACTCCTATGTAAGATTTCTATGGGGAGAATTTCACAGTTAAGAAAGATCTTGTTTTATTACGAGTAAATGTAATTTTTGTTTCCAAAGAGCAAAGAAAATAAAACTAAGAGTCTAACATTTTCCCATCCAATTATGCCCATGTTTTCCCCTCACACACCCTTTTCTGCAGTTCTTCAAATAAGGAGGTCAAGACTAAGGCTTCTGAACTGGCAAAGGTAAAGTCTGTCTTTGTATAAAGTCATGATTTTACTCTCCTAAAGAAATGGCCAGTTCTTTACAAATATTAGAAAACCTTGAACTCTCAATGTAATTCTGTAGTCATACTGAGAAACAAAGCAAAACCCTCATCTTACATGTAATTTTGTTTCCATGCCTTTGAGTTTTTCTAAGTAATAAATTCTGGCTATGTTTCCATATGTGTGCCTCTAGGTTCAGCAAAGTGTGTGTTTAGGCATTAACTAAAAGATAGTCCATCTCAGAAGTTGCTTGAGCACCTTGAGTGTAGAAAGTAGCATGAAACATTATTTATGACTTTAGGAATACCCAGAAATCTCAAAATTCTTTTGCCTTTGTTTTCACTAAGCCTTGACATAAGAAGTTTTAGATAATTGGTGGAAAAACCTAAATTGCAAGAGCTTTTGCAGTCTACTGGTTATCAAAAACTTAGGGAATGCAACAGTGACAGCCATCATTATGAGTAGACAATGAACAGCAAAGGCAGGTATTAGTGTCGTTTCTGATACAGCTCTTCCCTGTTCTGATCATTCCTAGCTTTATTGCCTCTCCTCATAATCTGCACTGCAGTAGTATTTTAGTTGAAAAACACCCATTTTCTTACATTACAGTGCCTGAATTCTGGCATCCAGGAAAATTTCAATAAAAAAAGCATTGTAAATTTAGACACATGCAGTTCTGTAAAGCAGATATGATGAATTAGAGTTATAGGTACCTAAATTCCTATTAAGTTTCATTGAAGGGCCCTGATCCTTTTCTGTAGACCTGTGACATTTAGCCCATACAGAAAACTAGTAGTCTACAAAGATTATGACTTACTAATAGGCATAATGGACCTGGTGAACTCCCAAAGTGTCTGCAATGTATGATTGCCTTGTATATAGTTCAGAAAGATGGTCAGACATGGGCCATTTAGCCACATAGAGCTGAGTAAGGTGTATCACATAATCCAGCTATCAGTAGGATGCTCTGGGATGTGATCCAGATACAATTTCTAGGAGGGAAAGTAATATCTGCCTTGTATGTACATTTAGTTCAGATGGTCACTAACTTAATCATTACCTTTCCATGCCTTGGGGATGGCTTTACATTGACTGTTGAGCTCTGTATTGTCCCACTTTTGCTGAACCTGAACTAGCTAAGTGACAAAGCTCTCTTTAAGCTATAATCACAAAATCAATAACCTGTATTGCTATGATAACACTGTGATGCATGTGCTTTGCAAAAGTTCATAACCTCAGGTGACTTGGTCTCTGTTTTTTCTTTTTCCCAGCTGGGATGGTTGAGTTGTTTATAGGGTGTCCACGATAGTCTTTTCTGGGCTTTTTCACTGGGGAAATAAAAGACAGGATTCTGACAGTACATGCTCAAAACACTGCAGACATTAATTAACAAGCAAGAGATGATGAACAAGTGGTGAAAAGTTTCAACGCTTCTGTCTTGCCTTGAAAACCTGAGCAGAATGGCCCATGCTTCTATGGACCAGCCAACTATAAATGCCAGCCGGGAACAGCATGACAGTATTCAGACTCAAAGTCTGCAGTCAAACTGTCAGTGGCATCTAATTAGCGGAGTTCTAGATCAAGAATAAAATGTGTTTGACTCTTTATAAATATGATGTGTAAAAATGTTACATAATGACATGCTGCTGCTCTACATCCCCCTTAATGTTTTGACAAGGGGCGTCAAAGTGGTGAAAAACTGCAAAGTGCCAAACTATTTCAGCAACTGTGTGCTAGAGGCTGAATTCTCCAATTCTTCAATTTCTTAAGTACCAAGGTCCATAAATGGGCCAGGCTTTGGGGATAAGTGAAGGTTGTTCAGTTTAATGGGCTGTTAGAATTTATTAAACTTTTCTTTTTTTTCTTAAACAGAAATTGGAATATGTATAACATGATACAAAGTAGATTGCTAGAAAAAAAAAAATTATCCTGTGACAAAGGCAATTGAAATCTATCTGTGGAGGATCCAAGTCCCCAGGCTACTTCTGCAGGACACCCTCTCAATTCCTAGGCTTATTGTTTAAACCAGAATTCCTACTGTTGGCTATTAAATGTATATTTTGCACTTTGTGGGTGCTTGGCATAGGATCTGTGGGTCATCTGCTCTGAAGAATTCAAAGAACTCTCAAGCAAAATTGATCATCAGGCTCATCCCTTCAAGAAAACAATAAAATGGTGAAAACAGATGCATTTACTAGTAGGCTGGTTTTTATTTCCATGAAAAATAAAGCCTTGCATAATTCACTGATGACAGTCCTAATCTACACCCATGAATTTTGAGCACAGAGTTGGAATCCTAGTTTCCTTTTGGTTGCTGAAACAGAGAGGTACCCAGTTAAAATCTGTGTTGTTCTACAAAGATCCTGCTTCTTTCCACTGACAATAAATCAAATCTGAAGTTGGTACCAGAGTTATGCAACTAAAATAAGTGAGGTAAAACCAGGTTGACCATTGTCTCCCTTTCTCCTTCTTTAAAATGGGCATAATATAATGTCTTTGTCTAACAGAAGTATTATGCACAAAAATTCAATCATCTTTTTGAAACCCATGGATGTTACAAAAGGCAAGCAGTGTGGAAATACTGAGAAGAAATCAATCATTCTGTCTTCAGAGCAAAGTCTAAACATTGTAAAGTAAATAAAGCTTAAGTACATTGAAAAAAATCAAAACCCAAAGTATTATCTTGCTGTTCATTATTAGCAGACTGTCCAGCCTGTTCTCTAAACACATCTGGGACCTTGTAGAAAAGTAGTATGCAGTCATGTAGTTAAAATACAGCGGACAGGAGGGCCAAGTTGTTGGGTTTTGTCTCCTAAGGTTTAAAGAATTGGCTTTTTAAGCATGAATTTAGTTAAAAGATTTTTGTATCTCTATTCAGATGTGCAATATATAAATTTAGTATTCTTATGATTATATTTATTCATCATGAAATACTTTGTGGTGATTTGCTGGAAACTATAACTAGTGCAACAATATTAATACATTGGTAAGTTAAAGAGGCATACAAACCCTGAGATGCAGGTGGGTACATATATGGAATATAAATGTCAGCTAGCGTAGCATAAAAGTGCAGAGTGGCTAACTAGAATTACCTAATGTTACAAACACATCTCCACAGCTATGAAGCAAAGATTTGAATCTTATCTCATCTCATTTACACAAGTTTTATTCTTAGGGAGCTCCTAATTTACATAGATGTCAGAGAAAAGAGAATCAGCCCAATTATAGTCTGAATTTATTGTGCCATCATAGTAGCCAATTTAGCTATTGCAGGGATGACCAGATCATTAACATCTTTTCAGGACAGCAATAACTGAGTCATTTTTATTGCTGTAATTAATATTGATGGCAATGAAATAAGCAATATAGGTACTTGACTTACATGTATTGCAGATGTGTGTTGTAAATGTAAGTAACTTCTTGCTCATTTTTTCTTGTTATTGTTAGTTATACAAGCTCAAAGTTATTTCAGGTAATTCCATATAATTTATGCTGAAATATATTTTTTTTTAAATTATCGTCAAAATAAATTTCAGCCATAACACAAAAATCTTTCATGAGTCACAGACAAGTAGCCCTGTCATCTGTCTTAGATAAAACATCTAGTTATTAGAGACTCAGTGTTCCCTAAGGAATCTTATGATAGAATAATCGAAATATAAAAAAAGGAAAAATATCCCAAACATTCATTTTGGGATAATCCCCAAAGAAAAAAAAAGTCTTCACCTGCAAAATATCATCTAGCAGAGGAATGGAGTAAATGAGGGGTATGATTTTGTATCTAAAAATAAAGGAAGTTTGGAGAAGACATTAGTGGTGATAATTTACTTTTGTAACAGATATCATAGATCATCTCTACCTTACTTCTCTTGTCTCTCACAGAAAAGAGAGAGACATTTTAGGACTATATTGTAAGCTTGTTATTTCTTTTACAAAGTTGAAGTAAATTTGCCAGTTTTCATGACATTACAGAATTACCCTATATAGCTTATAAGGGAAAACAATACTTTGCCCAAGCCTGAATTAGACAACCCAAATGCTTACTTGCCAATACATATATGCATTCATGAACATATGGAAATTGTCAATTTATGACCTGTTAAACTACTTCCCACTCAGATCCATTGGTTCCTGCCCTTAATGACTCTCATTTCTTTCACTCTAAGAGCTTCCTCCAGCTTCCAGCAGTGGTAACTGGCAGCTGTTTCCATGTGAAAACACTGTGAAAGATTTCAGAGGGTATATTTGAAACATATTAAAAATATGTGCCTGACCCTCAGCTGGTAAAGATGGACATGGCTACAAGGGAAAACAGTTTGTTGCATCCCTTTATATCAGTTAAGGCTCAGGAACTAAACCCTAGGTTTTGCAAGAGGGTCTGCAAAGAGGAAGAACCTCTTAACCACAGAGGGCCAATGACTAATTTGAAGAAACAGAAGAATCAGATTTTTCTAGTGAGATAGTTCCACTGTGAATCCTGAAAGATTTGACTGATAAGACATAGTTTCTTTGTATGTGTTTATTTTACATTCATATACATTAGCAATTTTTTATTTCAAAGTGGAAATTCAAGCAATTTGAGAAGAAAATTTGTAAAACCTTCTGCATTCTCTGCTTTACTTTCTTTTTAAATAAATACCAAGTATCAAAAATATTTGGAACCACAATTCTCTAACAAAAGAGCAGGCATTAATGTCAATGATTTAACCAGCACTGAGCTATTGAATTGGCATTTGCAGAGGGAAGCAAATCCACTGTCCCTATTTACAGGAAAATTCCAGGATAAATGTCTTCTACGCTTTAAAATTATTTCTGCATTTTTCAGACTTTTCCCTTTGCTATCCTGGACCAACTTTTTGCAGCAATGGAGAATTTATACATGTAACTTCTAATGGAACAGAAACCATCTGGCTTTGGTTTACAATTTGTTAGGATGCCCACAAAGTGGATAGCAGTGTTGCAATTCCAGTTTAATGTACAAATGTTCCCCTGGTCTGGAGTGAATTGGATGTGTTGCTCTCAGATAATCTATGCTCATTGAAAATCTGTCCCTGCTTTTTTGTTTGTTTGTTTCCCTTTATTTATTGGCTTTTGTTTTCTTCTTCAGTCTTAAATGGTGAGGGAAACAAAATTGGTAGGACTAGGCACAGCAAGGTCATGTTACAAAGTCAAGGGCAAAATCAGTTTTAAAAATCCTAAGCTAAACTGGGAAGAAGTAGACATTTCCAAAGAGGTTATTAAAATCAGTAAGAAACATCAAAAAAAGGCTAAAAAAAAATCAGTTTTAGATTCCAAGTTTCAGAGTTCACCTATTTTTCAGCTAACATTATGCTTACCATTTACTTTATTACCAATCTACCACACTGTCTCCCCAAGTGGTTCAGGATGGCATAATGCTTTAAAATGTACATAATGCTTTATCTATATATGATTTAAATAAAATTATGACCATTACAAATGATCTAGCTGCTATAACAGGGTTTTATGTTTGTCATAAATTTTTAACACATAAGAAAATGAATCAAACTATATCTCCCCTATGGTCATTAAATAATAACTCTACATTGCCTATCATACTTAGGTACCTTATTTTAAAACCTTGTGAAGAAAAGGGATGTAATTAGGTTGATGGATATTTTTGATAGGGGAATAGTAATGTCTTTTTCAATGATAATGCAAATGGATGAAATTCCATCTAGGCATTCTGCTGACTTTTATTACTCAGGCATTACACAAATGCAGTTTGGGGAAATGAACCGAAGGAGACTCAACTGAATATTTGGGGAAAAAAGAGTGATCAACGTGGTGACAAGAGGTAGTCTGATGTCTCAAATGTTTTCTCATGCTGAGGTGAAGAGAAATATTAACAGCCTGGAAATAAAATGATGGAGGAGTACACACACTCTCTCTCTCTCCTCATTAACCACACTGAAGATCTGTTTATAAGCCAATTTTAAGAAGTCTGATTTGAGGGCAGTGTGATTTTCACTACTGCCTTAATATCCTTTAAGATCTATAGAAAAGACTGGAACAATGTAGGATTAATTTAATCTAATGTTGACACCTAAATGTTTCAGTGGATTGGATGGCCACACTTCATTAGATCCCTTTGAAGACTCTTCTAACTTTGACGTCTCTCGAGTATCCCACTTCAAAATAGGAAAATACTCACCTTCTACGGTTCAAATGTGGCAACGTGGGACCTTACCTGAAAATGCAGCTTGACTTGTGGTGTTTGAAGGGTTGGATAAAGTGAAGTAAGTACAGTGCCACTAACCCCAGAACTTGTGTATTTTCCAAAATGGGTGAAACCCGTTGCTCATCCTCATATGACAGATGTCAAACGAATTTAGGGAATCATGGATTCACAGAATGGTTTCATTTAGAAGGGACATTTAAAAATCATCTAGTCTAACCCCCTTGCCATAAGCAGCGATATCTTTCACTATCTTTCACTAGACCAGGCTGCTCAAAATCCCATCCAGCCTGACTTTGACCAGTGATGGGTCATCCACAAATTTTCTGAGCAACCTGTTCCATTGTTTCACTACTCTAATTGTAAAATATTTCCTCTTTATATTCAATCTAAGTCTAATCTCTTTCAGTTTAAAACCATTGACCCTTGTCTCTGTTATTCTTATAAGCCCCCTTTAAGCACTGAAAGGCCAAAATAAGACCTCCCTGGAGCCTTTTCTTCTCCAGGCTGAACAGTTGCAACTCTCAGCCTTTCTTCATAAAAGAGGCGTTTCAGCCCTCTGATTGTCTCTGTGGTCCTCCTCTAGACCCAGTCCAACAGGTCCATGTGTTTCTTGTGCTGAGGGCCCCAGACTTGGATGTAGTATTCCAACTGGGGTCTCACAAGAGTGGAGTAGAGGGGCAGAATAACCTCCCTCAACCTGCTGACCACATTTCTTTTGGTGCAGCCTAGGATACTTTATGCTTTCTGGGCTGCAAACACACATTGTTGTCTAATGTCCAATTTTTTTCATCCACCAGTATTTCCAAGTCTTTCTCCACAGGGCTGTTCTCAATCCACTTATCCGCTGACCTATATTGATACTGGGGATTGCCCTCACACAGGTGCAGGACCTTGCACTTGACCTTTTTGAACTCCATGGGGTCCATATGGGCCCACTTCTCAAGACTATCAAGGTCCCTCTGGATGTCAGCCCTTCCCTCTATGGAACTGACTGCACCACTCAGCTTGGTGTCATCAGCAAACTTCTTGTGGGTGCACTATGTATGTCATTGGTGAAGATATTATTACCAATTACCTGACTTTTCTATTCTGAAAATAGCAGGAGATTTTCTACCATCATCACTGTGAAGTCAGCCAGAACTTTTGAAAATCCCACCCTGAAAGTCAGAGAGGCTGGGCCAGTAAGGTAATTTTTTTAAGACAGATCTAGGTGATGAGATGTAGGAGTAATCTAGTGTTTAAAAGCCTACCATCTAAGACTGATCAGGTCTCTTTGCAGTCAGTGGAGAGAAATAGGTATCCAAGAGACATTTCAGCCTAAAATAGGTAACCCGGGTCAGATGAGTCACCCTTGGAAGCATCTGTTCCATTTATTGACTACAAATGAACATCCTGCCTACACTGAGTTCAGACTTTAGTGTCTAATTTTTAGATGTCTAAAATTTAGTGCAATAAATTCCACCCTCATTGACAAAGTTTGATTAAAAAAGAAAAAAGCCTTAATGTCTTCTTATTGTAGTTATATGTCTTTTTAAATGGAATGAAGATGGATTTGAAAATTGTACTTGGTTTCTCAGAATCAAAATAACTGAAAAGCTTCACTGAAAGCCATCAGTCTTTTTTTGGTGCTTTATTCATTTAGAGAATAAAGGAGGGATTATTCTGAAGAGACAGCAAATGCAATTTAAGAAAGGAATGTCCTAAAATGCCAGAGTGTGCATCATGACACTGGGCAAATTTTTAGTTGCAGGGGCAGGAAAGAGTAAAGTAGAAAAATGTGTGTTTTCATTAAACATTTACTTACCCACCCAGTGGATACCCTGAAATTACTAAATTAGGGATTATGTGCTGGAATTAGGTACAAGTAAGCATTTGGGTTATCTAATTCAGACTTGGGTAAAGTATTGTCTTCCCTTATAAACTATATAGCGTAATTCTGTATTGCCATGCAAACTGGCAAATTTACTTCAACTTTGTAAACCTTATAGGACTGTTACCGTGATAGCTTTGAAAACCAAGGCTCATTTACATTTTGTAGATTTTTAAAGGTCAGGGTGTTTATTATACAAATCAAAGAATTGTTTTCAGAGATTCCTTATTCTAGATTAACACATTGTTGAGGAAAAAATTTAGCACATTGAAAGGTCTTGTAAAAAAATAATACAAAATAATAATAAAAAAATTCTTGTAGTGGTTTCTGGTAAGACAAACTTTAACACTGAATAATTATGCCTTTCCTGGAAAGAAATCTGTAAAATTGCTCCAAGTACCTGTACAGTGATTGTTTTCCAAGCTTGCTTTTTCGAATTTTCAAATGTTTTCTGTAATTCTTGATGAATGATGTTTAGTAAATTATTGTTTTTCTTTTCC
This sequence comes from Nestor notabilis, assembly GCF_000696875.1. Lineage (NCBI taxonomy): Eukaryota > Metazoa > Chordata > Aves > Psittaciformes > Psittacidae > Nestor > Nestor notabilis. The sequence goes on along the minus strand of NW_009916859.1, from coordinate 42,078 downwards.
TAAGGCAAATTGCAAATATTATTAATTATTAATTGCAATTAATTCCTTTTTGCCTAAGGAAGCTGTGAATGCTCCAACCCTGGCGGTGTTCAGGGCCAGGTTGGACAGAGCCTTGGGCGACATAGTTTAGTGTGTGGTGTCCCTGCTCATGGCAGGGGGGTTGGAACTGGATGATCTTAAGGTCCTTTCCAACCCTAACTATTCTATGATTCTATAAGTGTGATTTTCATAATCAAAGTTAAAGAAACCAGAAAGTTTCTCAGAAATTCCCCTAAAAGAACTGCAGTTTGCGTGTTGATTTCTCATGGTCTCTAAACATCCTTTGCTTTCCATATGACAGCAGCTGTGAACCCACTCCAATTAGGGCCACTTTTCAGATCACACCCTTGAACTTGGTTAAACAAATGCTGTATTTTGGAAAGTGAGTTTAAGCCTGTCCTTAGCAAGTAGCTGGAGAGGCACTGACTGGGTGGCCCACGGTGGGAGTTCATTGTAAGCCATAAGTCCTCTCTATACGATGTTTCTTTAGGTATGGCCAGCCCAGGGAAATAAAAGGACGGTAAATGCAACCACATAACACATACTAGTTGATTCAAAATTAAGCAGTTTGTTTTGGGTCTCCAATTTTTTGTAATCCACAAAGGGTGAAAATCTAATACAATATACACCTACAAAACATTACCTTTATCAAAAATGCAGAGGTCCGTATTTCAATCCCGTGTCATCCAAGCTGGTAGTTTCACAGTGACACAGTGAGTAAAAGTTGATTCCAGGGTACCTTCCTAGCTAAATAAAAACTATTATTTGTGGACAGGAATTTCAGAGTTTAAAATCTGCTGAAATTTTGATTAAGTTCCAGCACTTAAAGTCAGATTAACCCAAAATACAGGGCTTATGCAAGTGCCCTGCTTTCTGTACTCCTTTAATAACTTTAAAGCCCATTGGCAAATTTGACAGGTTTGAAGTAATGAAATTCCATAGGCAACAGGTAGAGAATAAAAGCTTAATTTCAGCAAAAGTACAAATTCAGCACTTATCATTTTATGTCCAACCAGTTGAGTTAATGAGAGGTCAGTCATCACAACATGAACGATCCCTGGGTGGTGGAGGATTTGAGGTACTTTGGGACCTTGGTGGTAGTGCAGGAAATAAGTTATACTCCAATGGCTTCACACCATGTTATGATGTAGAGAAGTGAGAGAGGCAGGACAACAAATCGCAGGGAAGCAGGCCTCATTAGTTCCACTGTACAAAGAACAGATTGTTTAACATTGACAGAGTTACTGAGGAAAAAGCTTGGGCTTTGCAGTGCAAGATTATTAGCAATAGACTAACATATGTAGGCCCAATTTTATTGCCAGTTCCTCTGATATGCTTAGCGTGCTTCTAATTTGCAGCAGAATAACTAATATTTGAGTCTGAGCTTCTTTGGGATCGTAAGAAAAAAGTATTTCTTTTCTGCATTTTTCTTATTCAGTAGATGCTAATTATGACACTTGACTACCTTGTAATGAAGTCCATGCAATTCTACAGAACAACCTTACCAGTGGAATAACACTGAGCTTTAATTTGTGTATATTTTCTTTGAGATTTAGAGTTACCTTGGGGATCTTTTTACCTTTCCCCTATCAGATCTTTATACGTAAGTATGTACAATTAAATGTTTAAACAGAATCTACATTTAATGCTTTGAAAGCATTTTAGAACTCATTCTTTTAATGATAAACAGCTGAAAATAAGAAAAAAACATAATGATTTAGTTTAGACAAAATTTGAAAGAAAAAAATCAAAGTCAGACTATGTTCTATAAATCCACAGTGCTTGTTTCCTTCAGCTATATTTCAGCATGCTCGCTCACTGACTTTGAATATGAGGAAGCTGGATTGGAATTTCAAGCCTTTGGGAAGCTTGTTGTATTGTTCCTGGCAATAATCATAATGGCACTTTGCTCTTGTATACCGTAAATTATTACGTATTGCTGTAGATACCTGAACTAATTACTCCTCTCTATAATCCCGTGCAACATTTTTGACACTTTATTTTTTGGCGTTTGCTCTAGTCTTAATATGAGAAACAGAACTAGCGATGAACACATGAGAAGGCATTTTTCCACTGAAATAATTGATTATATATTTAAAAAGGAAGCTGATATCAGCATTGTTCTTCCCCTCATTACCCATTTTTTCAGTGCCAACATTCAGCAACATTTAAAATGTTTCCTTTAAATCCAAAGCAAGTTATAAAACTGGTAAACAAATACCATATATTCTTTATAACTTCATTGAATTATTTTTCATTAATTTGTTCAAGAAAGGGTTGTTTCTGTCACTTTATCCATTTTTAGAATTTTCACTACCCCTTTACTTGTGGATCCCAGGTGTTCTCTGCTTTACGCTCCACTTACCCTCCTGACATTCTCTGTAGCATTTTTATTCCATTTTATTCCATTTTTATTCCAAACAAACATTTAATGGAACACATTAGAATGAATTAAACTGAAAATTAACATCAGTGAAAAAGGACAAACATTCAACATGAGCATCAAACTCAGCCTGATTCCTCACATGCATGTTTTTTATTAGACGTGTCGAGTAAAGAGAGAGGAGATGGAATTCTGCAGTGCAAGTAATTGTGATTAAGCACTAAACTGGATGCTCTGGATACCTAGGGGTGGTTTCCAGGTCTATCATTTGGTTTTAGTCATTCACCGGATCATTTGGTTCTCAGGTCACCTGCAGGGAATAAATAAGTATCCATACATATTTAGATCTTTGGAAATCTGCTGACGCCTGTGTTTTCATTACATAATTCCCAGCAAGCCTAGCAGTCTCTATGCTGCCTCCAAAACCACTACCACTTTTGCAGGGCCCAGTGTATGATTCCCAGGTCTAGTGCAAGAACTAGTAACAAAGCTTTCTTCCACCTCACATCCCTTGGGGGCCCAATGCGATGAGCACACTCGGAATTTGCCTGACAACACAATGAAAACACTGTTCTTTGGCATAAAACAGAGCAAATGATAGACATTTTTCTGCAAAATACCAAGAGGAGGAGGCAGAAGAGGAGGAGGAGGAGGTGATACCTACATTTATAAAAGGTGCAGAAAGGTGTGCAAGACTCTTAAGGGCAAAGAGCTGGGATGAGCCAGAATCTCTTGGGTTTCCATCCTGCAGTGGGGATCCCTCCAGGGCCTGTTTATTCAATTTATCCAGTGTGATTTATCCTAATACAGGTAATAGATTAGCTAATTCTTTCATAAGTCTTATTTCTCTGAACCAAAATATTCCTTTCATTGTGTTAATTACCAACAACTAACTTCTCTCCAGAATCCCAGAATTACTTTATCTGGTTGCAGACAAGGCACCATTACACAAAGGAGATGTGGGACTCAATTTGGTCATAATGAGGAACGTAGCTAATGACTGCACTTGTGGCTTCCAATACTACTATGCCAGAGATCCTGCAGAGCACTGCTGTGCTGAAGGCACTAGGATAAACCTAGAGGTATTACATCACATTTTGCTCTTGCATCTAGTGCGACATGTAGGGATTTCATTATGCATTAAATTTTCTTTACCGTTATGTAGAGGTTTTCTATAAGATGGGGTACTCTTAAGATGGAGAAATGGTTCCCCTATTGAGGAAATGTTGTCAGTACCTGCCATTATTATCTAAAATGATTAAGAGAAAAAAAATCTTGTCTTACCCCTGCTTCATAACAACTTAGATGCTGAAACTTGTCGAAAATACCTAATTAAAGAGAGCAGAAAAGGGCAATGAATGAATTATTCCTGTAGTTTTATGAAGTCAAAAAATAATCAGTTCCAAATTAGGAACTTCTCTTTTGTATAATTTTATAATTATAGGGGAGACTCACACCAGCATGCCCCTGGCACCAACTTTGTCTGCTACTTCATCACTTATGCTTTAATGCTGTCTTTTCTTTCCTATGCTAAACAGCCAGGGATATTTCTTATTTTGGAAGGCAATCAGCATAAGCTAGTAAGAGGGCAGCAGCAAATTTTTCAGAAATAATGAGTAGAGAATTTATGCATTGTCTAGACCCTATGGTGCCTGAATGATACTTTCAAGTTCTTTGCTTTTGTGTGGGTTTTTTTGTGTGGTTTTACTAAACAACTCAGCCCAATTACTCCAGAGGAGCTATTATGTTCTGTTGCATGTGCAAGCACAGGAACCCACATGGAAAAACATATGCATGAGACTGCATAGCTCCTCTTCTAAAATTTGGTCAGCTTTGTTCCCTTTTCTATGGAGATTTCCATCCTTGGAACCCTATCTTCTAATCATAGGCTCTAACATTTCAACTCCAAATGCACCTTCCTTTCAGATCTCTGTTCACACTCCATGCAGTGACTACTGCTTTTCTCCATCATGAGTGCCAAGCTCATCAGGTCTTGGATTTGTTTCTGCATCTGGAACAAGAAGCCTAAATTTTGATTCTGTCTGTGCTGTTGTGAGCAGAGCTGGCTGGAGAAGTGAGATCTGATGCTAAAAAAGGAGACAAGTCATTGCTGGTCCTCTGGTGCTCACTGTCTATACAAAGGCTTAACATCAGATGAGGGAAGGAAGTTCCCATAGAAAGCTTGGAGTTGCTTTTGCTTGGCACTTTGAAATGTTTTATACACCATTTGTCTTTGCTACCATGACTTGGAAATTTCTGAGTTATACCCAAGTGATTTATGAGGTCTTACAAATATGAAAGAGCCAAGTGACTCAAAGCAGAACCCTTACAGTAAATTCAAATGTTTAACTTTGCATTAAAAATTAACCAGGACTGCATACATTAAACTGTAGAAATGCCATTATAAAAGGTATAGCTGGGTGTTATCAGTATTACTACGTCAAAATCTTTTTATGAATCTCTTGAATTTTTACAGTCCTATGGACAATATGTTGATCCACAATATACTGATCACACCAGGCTGTGCCACTAGAAATATTTTGATATTTATAGTGGCAACCTATAAATATTTTGGAAATTAATGCTCATATACCAGATGCATTAGTCCACTGCAAAACAGTTCTGATTTGTAAATGAAGCTCACTTTTTATCATTAAGTGACCATTAAATGGATTTAAATCATCGGCTGAAAGCAATTCAGAAAATAACTCTCATTTTCAAAATGTGCTTGCCAAATGAGTTGCTTTGCCCATACACATAACCAGGTTAAACAGGGGCAAATATGTACGAGATTAATGTTATTTGTATTATGGCAAAACATGGAGGTCCTGTGAGATCAACCCCCTTTCTATGCATAACAAGACAGTCTCCACCCTGGAGAATTTACAGATTAAGCAGCTAAGACTTCCAAAACAAAAAAAAAAAGAAAGTCTCTTGAAGCTGGGAAAACAGCTGTTTTCAGAGTATGGAATGACCTTTGCAGGGTTCACAGTTGTCTGGCAGGAGAGCTGGGAAGGCAATCCCAAGGCTCCTAAATTTCCAAACTAGTGTCCTGCCATCCAGAACATAAATATTAGTATTATCACCATACCAGTGATGCATTATTGCCTTTTGTTTGCTGCAGTGCACACAGGGTGATAAGGACTTTTCCAAGAAATTAATGGAGTGGAATTTTGATGTGGGAGGTTAAAAGTCTGCATCTGCCTGATCCTAACAATGGCTCCTTCACCAGTCTTCCTCCAGAGAAAAGAGAGTGAAGTGGTTTATGAAAAACTCAAATACTCAATACCAGTCCAAATGTTAAGAAGTTTCCAATTCAAAATTGCTGGATTTTGGTGGGGTTTTGTTTGTTTAGTTTGGGGGGTTTTTGGTTTTATTTGTGTGTGGGTTTTGTTGGTATTTTTTACCCACCCCACCCCCAATCATATCTGAATTCTTTTAAGTTATGCTTATGTGTTTGTCACGTCCCCAGCTAGGAATTATGTGCATGTCCAGGCTTTTCAGCCTTCAAGCCCAGGGTTAAAAAAAAAATATATATAAGCTGAAGTCAGATTTTCAATTCAGGAAACTAAGTTTTTATGAAAAATAAGGAAAAATTACTGATATTGTCACATAATTGGGAAAAATTGTCACTGTTGAAAGGCCTGGAGTGATAGTCAACATGCACACTGTGATGCTTTGACCCAAGTGTTGAGATGTACTTATTTATAAGTGAGCTAGATGTCTCATTACAGTCCCCAAACATATATATAGTGCAGTCAGTGAAGATCGTAAAGCTATTCAGCCATTCAGTACATAGAATCATAGAATCACAGACTGGTTTGGGTTAGAAGGGACCTTAAAGCTCATCCAGTTCCACCCCCCTGCCGCCGGCAGGGACACTTTCCACTAGAGCAGGTTGCTCCAAGCCCCTGTGTCCAACCTGGCCTTGAACACTGCCAGGGATGGGGCAGCTACAGCTTCTCTGAGTGCCCTATGCCAGTGCCTCACCACCCCCACAGTAAAAAACTTCTTTCTTACATCTAATATAAATCTCCCCTTTTTCAGTTTACAGCCATTCCCTCTTATCCTGTCAATACATGCCCTTGTAAAACTGTTAGTTTTTAGACTCCATCCAATGTATTGGCTAGATCTCCATTAGAGAAAAAGGTTAAAAGCCTAGCAAATACATATACATTTAGTTATATGAACACATAAAGTAAATATATAAATTCTCAATAGCACATGTATGAGAAATGAGAAATTGATGACAATGGTTGAGGTGCTCAAAGGTGATCACGACAGCCTAAATCCTTCGCAAAATCAAAATATAAGTAGTTTCTACCTATAAGTAGAAACTGGTTCTTCTGATTCCTCATGTCACTGAGTAATGACTGTAGCAGTGAAGAATGTGTTGTGTTTAATCTGGTTTGAGCTTTGTCAACAGTGGGCTTAATTAAGATCTGGTGACAGAACCTCTCACTGGAAGCAATATAGCAGTCAGAAAGAACACGGTTTAGCACTCCTGAATGGATGTGTCAATCTGGTATATTCTGTGTATAACAGAAACACATTCATCCTGGAAATAACCGAGTGGTAATAAAAATGGATCCCAATATGCCTTTAAGGTTATTTTCCAGAGTCAAAACATATTTGTTTTATTAGTATTTGTAAAGAATGATGAAAGATCTACAGAAATGATGCTAAAATAGATGTGCATTTTGTGTGGATTACTGATTAGTTTTGAATTTCTTTTCTCTGTCAAGCATCACTTTAAACATACATTTAGGTGATTAATTAATTACCATAATCTCAGCATTCATGCATCTTTTTGATATGCATTGATCTGATCAATTTTAAGCTCTGAAGTAAATTACACCTGTTCTTATATAATACTTTTAATACATACTAAGACCAAGGGACTGACACAATTCACATTTTTAGTTCTACAAGCTAATTAAATTTGTTTAACTCAATTTTAAACATCTGTCTATGATTAGAAGATTAATTCTTTCCAGGTAATTTTTAGTGGGGAAGGGGAAATGGAGTGGCAATGAAGGGGAAGTTATGAAAAGAGATTCTGATAAATGTTAGTAATCAAATTTGCAGTATTTATTCAGTGGGCTTAACCCAGAAGGTGTCGCATTGGACTAGACGGAGCTGAACTGGTGTGATGGATTCTTGTGTGTTGCAGGGGGAAAGTGAGAAAGTTTGATTGGGTGCTGCTGTGGAGATAGAAGGGAGCAGGCATAATCCACAGAATAATGACACCTTTGGATGAATTCAGCAAGCAGAGAAAATGTGTCTGCTTATGAGTGACAGGGCAGATGCGGCTCCTTTCTCACAGTTAATGTTGCTGTTACCCAGCGTTTCCATCTCTGCAGCTGACTGAGCAGATATGATCCTGAATTTCCTTCCTGGTACCTGTGTGCTTTCTTTATGAGCTCTGACAGTGAACATGCTCTGAGAAACATTGGCTCTGCTAGGCTGGCCGGCAGCTCTCTACTAATGGGGTCCTGAGGCTGTCTGCTGACCCCTGCTTATTTCTGTACTCTTCAATTTCTTATACCCGGCATGCTCAGGACTGAGCCTCCAACAGAGGTTAAACACAGAATAGTAGAAATGTTTCAGAATACAGCTGGACAAAAGATAAAAATCAAAAAACATGGGTCAGCCTTGACCTTACATTTGAAATCAGAAGCAGCCTGAAGTGTAAGAATCTTGGAGAACATGTCTCAGTGAACTAAAATAGTGGCTGATTTTATATAGGTTACAGCTCCAGCACTGGTTTCCTATAAATAACTCACAGATGTCATTTGAATTACAGTCTTCTGCAAATAAGGGGGCTGGAGGCATACCCAGAAGCCTGTTAACAAGGAGATGACAAGCTTCAGGCATCTAATTGCTTTAGCTCATCACCAGTAAGACACTAGCAGTCCTGCAGCTAATCTGACCAGCAATTGACTGAAAATTGAATCTAAACCAGGAGAATTATTTCACTGACTTCAAAGGCCTGTCCACTTCCAAGAAGAAATCTCAACCCTCTATCTGTTCAGCCAGCTGCTATGCAAGAGAGCCAATAGCTCTTCTTAGCACTTTTTTCTTAGCACCTGTCTGCAGAGAACAGACCAAATTTATTAAGCTAATTGCATTCCCAAATGTGAAGCAGTCAGCCACAGAAAATTAAAATACCTTCCAAAAAAAATGAAGCAAAACCACCAGCAGACCTTGCCCTCCAGTTTTGTGAAGTAGAGTAAGAGAAGAGGACCAAGTGAATGTTTTGTTAGATTCCAGTGGCTTTAGCAAGTTTTGTTCATACAGGAGACTTAAATGTGTCAAGCAGGATTGACATTTCAAGGGTGTGTGCTCTTCTTTTTCTGGAAAATACCACTAAAGGATTATCCTGAGGCTATGCACCTTAAGAACCAAGTTAATTTTTCTTCTTGCACAGGTGCATCAGGGACCCTCTGAAGCCAAAACTGAAGATATAGGACAAGGAGAAAAGGCAAATAGCTTTCTTATTTCCATATACTGCTGGAGAAGACCCAAGTTTGCAACTTTAGCCCTGTCTCTTGGCAAGCCCTATTACCACCAGTCCCCTGGGGTTTTCTCTCCATCAGAGCACTCTGCCCAGAGGAGCTGGTTAGACAGCAGAGGAGCATGGGGCAACTGAAGAGCTTCCCTAACGACCTGTAGGAGCTTCCACTTGGACTTAGGACTAAGAAAACACTCATGGGATATGATGCTTTGTGTGTATTCCCAGTTCTGGCTCTGTGCTGAAAGTAGTATAGTCAATAAGGGACCAAACCCACGCACAGACTTCTTGGTATGCCAAGAATGTTGTAGTTTGGCAAAGTTAAAGCCAGGAATCCTGGTGAAAGAAAATAATATTAAATTCTTTATGACAGACTTGTATCACAGCTTGAAGAAACCATTCTTTTGTTCCAGATACCTTCGCAGTCTGGAAGCTATAATGTGGACACCACTTTATTTAGGTATCTCCTAGGCCAAGCAGCACTGAATAACAGGCTGTTGTCTATGAGATCTGGGCACCCTCATCATGCCCAACCGTCTATTTTACCCTTCCAGGTCACTGCTGCAAGTATTTTTTACCCCTTTATTCTGAAATGTGACAACTATCACCAAATATACCACAAAACATTATTTAGCTTCAATAATAGAAAGGGGGGCAGGATGTAGTAACATCAGGTATGCAATCAGGTTTAGAATGTGGGGTTTGTAAATGAAGTGGATCTCCAAATATATTTCTGCTTTGATATTCTCAGGTGAGCAGAAAGGTACCAGAGCAGGGAAAAGAGTGCAGATGGAAGCAGGGTATGGTCAGCAGTTGTTCATGCCTTATTTGTAGTCATGTGAATGTCAACGGGATCACTCAGGGAA
>NW_009916859.1:0-32245 GCF_000696875.1 Nestor notabilis | reverse complement strand
CTCTTTCCCAGTATTTTAAAATGATAAGCTCATGCTCATGCCATTTGCTGCTGAAAACAATACCCATTTTAAAACTTTTAAAGACAACTGTTTTTTACCCTCAAGAGTAGGAATTTCCTGCAGTCTAATCCCTTTGTCCTGGAAATTGCTTCTCGTCATGAGGATCTAATGCATTCCTCATTTTCTGCTGTAAGTATCAGATTGGGTATGCCAGCACAGCAGAATATGAGGCATGTGTCCTATTTAATCATGTAAGTAGTCCAACTAAAGTAAATTGGACTTTTCAGACACTTCATGATTATGTGCTTATGGCCCTGAACCATGAAAGCATTAGAACTACTTACAAGTATAAGCGTTTGCAGGATCCTTCTCTTAGTCCACATCTTCCTAACTTCATCCTTCTCTCACAAATCAGCTTATTGGATGTGCTGTTTTCCTACTGCTGCACAACCCTGAAAGCTCAGGGAAATTATGTTACAAACTCATTGAAATCCTTTATTGCTTTCAGTGACCACATAAACCCTGCTCTCTATTCACGGTGAGGAGCTACAATGGTAAACATTCTGCTTCAAAAAAATTAAGATATGTAAACACATTCATTCCCCATCGTCAGGTTTAGCCTGTGAACCCAAAGAACATTTCTATATCAATAGAATTGAACAATTGTATGCTTTTCTTTCCTGCAGTACAAACTTGGGTTCTATCATTTTCATCATTCTCAAATACATACAGATATTCAATACAATGCACTTGGTGCACACACTCCTCAGAGCCCCATTGTTAGCTTCCACTCTGAGTAATCGCGGCGTTTTAGAAGAAGGGAAAGACACTGAGGAAACTGGGAAATATTTATAAACAATGGCTATGGTCAGATTTTCATATTAAATATAAAACCTTATATCTAGCAAATGTTTCACATGCGGGTGGAAAAGTCTCAGGGCAGTAAGAAAGGGAGAAACTTTCTCTTTTTCTTGTAGACTCCAATGGAAAAAAGAAGATAAAAGCTTCCTCCAGGATTTTAAAGTTTCTAATAAGAAGTGTTTGAATGTCTCCTGTAATTTGAACAAATGTCTTATCGTCTAAATAAAACAGACTCTATATAAACTCTTCCTCTATTATGGATTTTTCAAGCACTGAAGGTGGTTTTTTTCCCCCCCTTAGCTGTATCTGTTGTCCTTCCTTCAGTATTAATACTGACACTTCTCTATTAACTCATTAAGGGCTTGTGACACTGGATACAAAGACTCCATAATTACTATTCTTGCAATTCCACTTGAAGATTTCCACCAAGGCTGAAACTTCTTGTATTAGACACTCTATAGACCCAGGGAAAAACAATCCTTGTTCCAGAGAGCATTTTATTTGAAAGGACAAAGGCGGCAAAGCCAGCAAAGGAAGAACAAAGCCTTAAATAGATTTGTCCAAGATCATACAACAGGGTTGGGATTTTTTGAGAGAATGGAGGTCAAACCCAGGTCTGTTGACTTTACATTAGTTACTTATCTGCCTCTTCATAATCCCATGTAATTAATTTCCATCTATTTCAGAATGTTTGCACTCTTGGGTCACATTCATCTAGATGGCTTCAAATGGTCATGTGGCAACTCATGGAATTATGGCTTCCAGGGGCTGGAAAAACCATGGAAGGGAAACAAAGTCAAAGAAGTATTGAAGTATAGCAATGTCCAGCCAAAACTAATACACTGGGGGTTTGTTATCTTATGGGGAAGAAAGTTTCACAGAAGAAATCCATCTCTTAAAAGAAAGAAAGAAATAAAACCCTATACTTCTACTATTAAAGTATTCCAGTGTTGTACTGCTAATCAGCATCAAGTTGCATTGTCACAGGCAGTGTCACACAGAGAGAAACAGTTCTTCAAGGCTGTGTGTTCAACCCTGAATAAATTTAGAGGTCTGGGACTAGTATGTCAGGACTAGGAGCTTGCTTTTGTTCAGCTATATGTTAAATACAACTTCAAACTTTTAGTTCACTGTGCCCACTGTTGCTAAGCAGATGGGCTGCAGGTGGTAGGTGGGTTTATGGAGATCCCTGTATTTCAGACTGTTTATCCACTATCTTACCATTTGCCAAAGAAAATCAAGATAATACTTGTCAAGAGATAAACCTCTCAGCAACTGGGCAATTAACATTATTTGCTTACAGACACAATCTTGCAGCTAGGGATGCTTATGACCTCATTTGCCCCCAGTCTGTTAGGTAAAACATGCTTGGAAAGTGCAGTCTAGCCTTGAGGAATAATTGGCCATGAGGAACACAGCAGGGTGCTAACCTTGTGCCAGAGCATTCCAAGTTAGATTTTCCCTATTATGTGCAAAAATAAGAAAACCAAATGGAAATAATAATTTAATGTTCCTTTAAAATAGCAATCCTCTTCCAGCATGAAGATTATGGTGGTGGCTGGTTAGCCATCCATTATGATTCTGTCACACCTTGGAAATCCTGGGACACACAGCTTTCCTGTTTCTGATATCACACATGGCCCCAAAGTCACTCAGAAAAGTTAATCTGGGATATGTGTTCCTTCTCTGGCTCAAAGGGAGTGACTGCCTCCTTCTTTTCTCCTGGTCCTTATGACAGGGGAACCAAAAGGTAACGTATAAATAGTGCTACTGGTACATTTTCTTCAGGGATCTTCAGTTAATGCCTTTGCTTAGGCATTTCCTATTGCAATCCTACCTTAAAATACAAAGGCATTACTTTACTAATTAAATATCATGAGACACAGTAATGTCACAAGTTCTTCTAATATTTATCTTAGTAAGAATTTTACAGAGTCCAATCAAACCCTACATACAGACAGAAGGAAAGAACCAAGTTAAAGTTTTGGTTGCTACAACCAGAAAATGCTCTTTTCCTTGTAGTAAACTGGGGGACTTTAGTTCTGTTTTGGTTTTTCAGATCATGGGATTTCATTCTTTTTGATGACACATTCTGTATTCAGTCAGAGGTTGGTAAGATGAATGCAGTTTAATAGCCAGCTACGTGTTGGGATTTCATGTTTTGCTGTCAAGACAACTGAGCATCCAGGATTGCAAAAGGATTTTAAATAGCAGACAGTGGTGATGATCTGAAACAAATAATTTGGATGCTTAGAGATGTGTCAAGAAATCATATCCTTTGATGTGCATCATGTTCGTGTTATCTTGGCTTCTTTTTAGTAAGAGTTTGGCCAAAGATCCTTGTTCATGTCTTGATTTTTGACTGGACAATATGCAACATGGAAGAAGGTGGTGCAAACCTTTCATGCAAATAAGAACTGGCAGGGTTGTCTTTCTACCTCTGGCACTATGGCCCATGTTTCCTAACGAGCTCTCCAGATGGGTGCATATAAACATTGAGCCCAATAGCTGAGATGAAAAAGGGTAAAGGAATGCCAGAAATGGTATTAGGAAAGAGACACATTTGCAGGAAAACATTTTATCAGTTTGCATAGTGGAGGAAAAATGTGTAAATAAGAGATGCAGTAGAAGAAAAAGGAAAGCTGTGAGGTGGTGTAGCTCTGACAATACCACAAAAAAATTTAAGACTCTTACTATGATTGTTACTGTAGTACTTTTTAACATTAAGCCATGTATGAGCACCTAGGAAGTAGAAAAGAACTTTGAGGGGAAAAGTTAATAAATTGCTAATTCAAGAGGCAAGTAAGTGCTTCAAGGCTGGAAAATAGCATTGCAAAAATAGGTGAGTCTTCAACTCTGAAGGGAGTAAGAAGCAGAATGTCTCATCCAGGTCCTGGAAAAGAATGGCTAGATGCAAGGGTTTTGTATTGGGGAAAATATATAATTGAAAGAAATGTTAGGGGATGAAGATGAGAAAAGGAAGAGTGAAATATATGAAGAGAATTGAGAAACCAAATAGAGGGAATTTGCAGAGAGGGCAAACTCCTGTGAAACTAGGAAATCAAAGCAATCCACCATCACTGATATGAAAACTTATCTGTTGTGGAAACCACGGGCTAAGCCTTAGCAGTAATTCCTCTTTTTTTGCCTTGGAAATGATAAAGAACATAGTAATTATTCCAAGGGACCAAAAAGAGCTCAGGTTGCACTGAATGTTCTCTCCTCGTCAGTGTCTTCCCACAGAACTGTTGGTTGGGTCCAGCTCCTCGGGCCTCATTCCCTGACCAGCTCAACAGCTTAAGTGCAGACTGTTCTAACAGTGGGTGGAAGGTAATAACATCCAACATCTGAAAGTATTGAGGTTGTCATCTCTTCAACTTTTCTGTTTGGGCTAGTTCTAACATTTGGACTACTTGTACCAATAGTGGTTATTTCTAAACACTACCATGACCCAAAGAACAAAATAGTAAAGCAACTGCATTTATGGGACTGGTTGGTTTCCATTGGTTTCCAAGGGAAGGGGAAGAAAAATTCTAACTTTGGTTACTCATCTTTTTTTCCTAAGTTCTGCAGCCTTTTGCAACAAGGTAATACCATTGCATATTTTACCACCTAGGGAATGGTAAATCACTGTTTTTTTAAAGTCCAAATGTGATACTATTTAGCTTTAGAAAATGAAATAAAAAATAAAATAAAGTAAAATAGAAATCCTTCCCAAGAGAAAGAACGGTGGAATCTTTTCTAGAGCTCAGTATAAGTAATACAAGACTTCATTTTAATACACTGGGAAGTGATATTTATAACAGCCTGGCCAGATTGCAAACAGATGTCAGCAGAAAGTGAATCTATTATTAAATTAATTTGTGTTTTCACCCCCAAGAGACTGTAGAACATAAATCAGATATATTTAATAAAAATCAAGGTTGCCAAAAAGGTTCAGCACTGAAGCACTTGCAATATGACACTGACAGAACCATCTTCTTGTCACAGCTCTGAACATAATTGATTAAATATCCCAGACCTGAGAGATGCTAGTCATTGATGATTTTAGGGTCAAGTGATTGCTCAGGGTGGGACTTGTGAACTTTGTAAGGAGAAAGAAGATGAACTAACAAAGTTGACAGTAGCCTATGAATATCAATCTGCTTCCCAGTTAATGGACAGAACCAATGACTAGTCAGTATGGATTCTGATACCTAGCAATGTAAAAAAAGTGATTTGAAATGGGTAACTTGCCTGCTAGTGCAAGAAAACTTTTGTTTCAGATCATGAAGCGGGAATGACTCATGATACTGTTGAGCATTTTAGGTGCTTGAGAAAGCTTTGTCTTGTGACAAAGCTACAATTAATCACTTTTATCACTCTGTAAGAGAAAGTAGAAGAAAATTCACAGGTGCTTAAGAATTGATTTCATGGCTACCAGTATCTGCTTGTCAGGTTATAGCAACACTTATTGCAGATGTTCAAGCAATGATAAAGGAAAACATAGCATTAGAACAACTAACTCACAGAGCAAAACTAGCAAATCATGGTGCATAAGCCTGTGTGCTTAGCCTGCACAGACTTGGTGTGAGCTGTGCAGCAGGCTAAAACATAGAATCATAGGATCATTTAAGCTGGAAAAGACCTTTAATAATTGAGTCCAACTGTAAAAGAGACGTGCAATTCAGCCACAGGTACATAAACATCTGTTAATGTATTAAAGCTACTGGTGGCTTCTCTGTGATTATGCATCTTAATAAAAAAGCACTAAAAATTGAGGTATCCCTGAACACTGTATATTGCCTGACATTCTGGGGTAGCAAGGGCAGAGTGGGGTTCATATATTGGATTCTGAAGTCCACATAAATTTAGTTCTAATAAGCAAAAGTTAAGCTTGAATGATGCTTTCATTTTGAAATGCTACTTTAGATAGATACTTAAGCAGGTGTCTAATGAAAGTGCATGCTTAAATCCTAAAATGCCAATGGTATGACAGCTCATCTGCATTTGCACTCAGCCAGACCTTTCAAAACTATTTTGTTGATCTCTTGGATCATGCTGGTTTACAAAAAAGCATGAACATAACTACCATAATTGGGGTAGCCATGATGCCTTCTGTATTTTTTTACTTGTAATCTGTTCATCAGGAGTACCTTTAAGAACTGGAAATTCAATTCAAACTGAATCCTTGGAAAGCGATACAATGGTTCTGAAGGGTTGTATATAGCAATGCTGCAGGGATGAAAAAATAAAATAAAAAGAAATAATTTAAAATATACTTGTCTAGAAATATGACAAAAGCGTATTCCGACAAGTAATAAGATTTTAAAGATCACATTTGGGCTGTCGGGAAGGATTTTTATTTTAACGAAGTGACGACTGGGAGCCAAACTCATTATTTCTATCTGTCTACTCTGTTTGAGTAAAAGCAGTAAGGAAGATAGAAAAGGGAAATTCTTTCCTCTCCTTCCTTCCTGCCAAGCAGCGAAGGACAAGAATTGAGACCTTGAACCAGTTCTCTTTGACCTTTCTGTTTGCTCCAAGAGCTCAAGCCATCAGTGTCATTATGAAGAAACTGTGGGCTGGAAGCAAGCTCTGGGACTGACATCTTTCTGGTGCTCCCATATCCTTCTGCCAAGCCAGAACACACAGATCTCTGTGGGAGCAGACTTTTCCCAGCCAATGGGATGATCATGGTCCCATTAATGTTTCAGTTATTATGGCATCCAAATACCCACAATGCCTTTGCATTTGTTATCGTTATTGGGGTTTTCTGTAGTTTTATTTTTATTATTATTATTTCTAAGTGCCTGAATCTTGGGAAAAAAAGTTGAAGCATTGACTGGATTTAGGTATTTTTCATTCCAGCTTCATGCTCCCTGAAACAGTAAATACAGCCTGTAGAATGCTGTAGTTTGACTTGCACTCAGCTGGAGTGAGGCAGTGCTGCCTGGATGCTGCTTCTTACACGGATGCCATCCTGGCAGACCAGAAATATTTTAGGCAGTATTGATTATGATAATAATGAGCAACAATGGGCAGTTCACAAGTCTGGGGGAGTTTGAAAGCACAGATTTCTTCTCACTGCCATTGATTACTGCTGTTTATCAACTCTATGTCTAAGACCTAAAATTTGAATAATCCTCACAGTATTTTAGAAGAAAAAAACAATAATAAACCCTTCCTATTCTCTTCAGAAATACGGGGGTTTATTTTAATAATGTAATGAACCCAGAAAGACTTATGTTCCTATTAGAATATAAAATAAACCAAATGGAACCATTTGTAATCAGGATTTTATCTGAGCAATGTGCTTTCTGTATCACTCAATGCCTATAAGATTGTGTTCCATTATTCTACAGCAGTAATAGGAAAGAAACTAAACTATTTGCATCAACAATAATGCAACCAATTTTCAAGACTTGCATGTCAAAAATCCATTATTCCAGACATGATTACCTGGAACTGCCGATAACAATTGTCACCAATTACACTTTCTTACAATGTAGCAAGATTTTTATTTCTCTTTCCCCACGCAATCTTTTCTTCCTCTTTCTTTTTGTGCTTGCTTTTTTTTTTTTTTCTCTAAGGGGTGGGCTAATGTCTCCATCACTTAGATTAGAACATCACATTTAGTACAAGCAGCAGATGTTAATATGGAAAGACAGAACATCTCAATTTTCACACTGTTAATTCAGCTTTCTGAGCCAATTTCACAATTCTCACATTCGTCTAGTCCTAAGAGAAAATGCTAATTTAGATTGTTAAAACTGACACAGGTTAGGGTATAAAGGGTAATTAGCATAAGATCCTACACAAAGTGTTTTTAGCACCATTAATCAACACCCACCTATGCATCCACTTTTTTAGACAGAAGTGGTGTTGAATACTTCTGAAAAAATTTCTAAAAAATTCTGTACTAGTTAAAAGAAAAAAAAAAATAGAATTTAGTTGGAAGCATTTTGCAGTGAAAGCACCTCACATGCAGTTAAAACAGACTTTTATTTTACACATGAGAATTATTAAAAGCTCATAAAAGCATTCTAGAAAAAATACCTTTATGATTTTTAAGATTATAAGGGGATCTGCTAAAATGCAGAAATACATCAAGTTGCATTAGCTGTTTTGGAGTTTTTCCACTTTACCCTCCTGAACACCAGAAAACTTATTCAGAGTTATATAAAAGAATATAGTTCTACTTTGCACTCCATTTCATTTACACACATATAGTTCAAGGAAATTAGGTTTTCATTAGTACATGCTGGTTTAATTTTCCTTGAAAATACTATTTGGGATAGGAAAATCTAATATAATTTTAGAGTACTTGATGTAGCAATATATCCCACATAAAATCTATGTTAGAGTTTATATGAATTATTTTAAATTATATAAAGTGATCATATAAACTACCCTGGAAGGAATTCCTAAAATTAATAAAAGAAAGAAAAACATTAGGAATATTAGTTTAAAAAAGAGTGGAATTCTATAATCTGGGCAAACTTCTTGTTGATCATTAAATCAGGTTCCACTAAAAAAGTGTATTTCCTAAACCAGATAAGCATAGAAATAAAAATTCCAGCTGCCAAGGACAAGGCGTTCTAAGCATTTTAATGCTAAAGCAGACAAGTCAAGTAATTATTGTCTCTAATTGGCACTTCCACAAGATGTAGCAATTTTTACAGTACCCACAGCCAAGTGGCACTTAAAAAGGTGAGAATAAAATTTCTGCCTTGGGAAAAAAGAAAAAAAAGAGAAAAAAAAAGGAGAAAAAAGAAAGAAAAGAAAATCACATGCTTTTCTGATCTGAGCTTTGCAGAGGGAAAGACTGGCCGAGTACCCTAAGGTCTGAATCAGCAAATCACTTAAACACATGCTGAATTTTAAGCATCTGCATAATAACACTTGCCAAAAAGGTTATTTTTACATATCTGACTGGCATATTTTTACATATCTGACTGGAATACTTAAATGCTTTATTGGTTCAGTGTACGTCCAATTCAAGTGATCGCAATGCTTTGGGTGGACTCATCTCCAGAGTTAGGCAATTAGTTTTGGTCCTTCAGGGGCCTTTGTGAGAGCTAGAACAACTTGCTACCTATGCTTCATACAGCATAAACATGGGGCTTGGTTCAGCTAACACACATTTAAAGACATTGTAGGTAACTCAGGTCATCTTGACATCCATCTCCAGCTAAAAAAAGGCCTTAGTCTTATTGAAGTCTGTGTCACATCTGCCAGCCCTATGGATATCAAGGCATTTCCATGTTAAGTGGAAGTAGATACCTATTCTAGCAACTAAATCAAGTCCTTTTTAAATACAGTCAGAAGGACTTGAATCCATTATCCATATTTAGACACGTACTGTTGAGATACCATAGGGCATCCCACCTGGGTACCAGCTGCTGCCACTTAGGTCCATGTATGTCATATGGCATACATGTAAGCACCATGAGGATATCTCAAATGTACTCAGGCATCTCAAATAATGCTAAATGCCTGTGTGGTCAGTGAGATTTGGCTTAATGATGATAAGAACTATTCAGCTGGTCCCTATAGTAGAATCCTACATTTGATGAGCTGAAGAGATTTATAGGCTCTGTAGTCAAAAACGGGAGGTTAGAAACCTAATTTGTGAATATTACACAGTAGACACCTTATCTGAACCTGAAACTGAATCTGGTCCTTAGAGATAAATTCACTTGAGATGCCAGGGGATATCCATGACATCTGTACAGACCTTATGAATATGATGCAGGACCTAAGGGAGACCTGTGACTTTTTGCAATGGTAGCTGAAGGCCAGCAAACATGTTCAAGTACCTGAACTGAATTTGATATTATATTAACAGGCTTACATAGAAGCATCTGGTAATACATTTATTTAAATAAGACCTGGACAATCAATACAATTACTTCTATTAATGGTGTGAAATCACGGAAGGATTCTAAGAGGAGAAAATGTACAAAATAACCTTAGAAAAGACCTTAATTGCTAAAATGAACTGACAGTAGAGGTAGCCATCTCCTGAAACCAAGTTCTACTGCACAGCTAATCAACTGATTAATTAATCCATCACTGCAATAAGATGAAGTATTCTTTTAGTCCGCAGTAAGTAAAAAAACCCCATAGAACACTGTTGACTTTTGCAGAATTTTACCATGTGATGCCTCCATGAAGAGTTGCAAACTTTTCATTTGCAGATATTGCAGAACAACTCTCTACATAAACATCATTAACTACTAGTTTTAAAATGGAGAAGAGAGCAGATGCAGTGAGAGAGAGATTCAGCTACTGGTCCAAGGTCAGAGAACCATAAGAAAAGACAAAAAGTGTCCACCTTCCTCCAATGCATCTGTATGTTCACACTTCACAGAAAACAAGGAAACAAAAAACCCAACTCAAACCAAACAAAAATCTCATTGCCACCACCCTTGTTGAAGTTCTTCATTATGTTAAAATATTGTTTGCTTTTAACCAGCTTTAGATTAATGTTTTACCTAAAGATACAACCGAGGCAACCTGCCTTACCTGAGTTTCTGTTTGAAAGTCAATGGGCAGATAATGCTATTCTATACATTGCTCAAATGAAGAAAGGGATGCTGTGGCGGGACAAAACCACAGTGTCTCCTTTGACAATAAAGCTAGCCTTCCTTGTAGTAGAGGCACTGATGGTTTAGGCTGGTGAATTTATATATATGCAGATAAATTGACCTGTTAAATTTAATAGTGCATATTCTGCAAGATGGCTTCAGAAATGGCTTCTTGATTCTGTGTTTTTTCCATCCTCCGTATGAGAGGGCTCCAGACTGGGAACATTCTTGTTATAAAAAGTTCTGGTCTATCCTTTACCTGATGGCACATCATCTTCTCTGGGCACTCTGAACCTCATTCTTTGTCATAGACTATGAACAGCTCTGATCATGGGATAAGGAAGTAAGGACACTGATGAGAAAGATGGTGGCCAGGTATGGGTTGCCATCACTAGCTTTTTTTGCCCATAATTTAAACCTTTGAGGAGTTTTGTTGTAAACAAATAATTGCTTGTGCATGCAGAGCATAACAAGAGTGCATGTGGTGTAATGCTTCCAGAAAGCGTAAAAATCTATGTCAGCAGATTAATTATACTGACTGTGTAGAGTAGTTCATAGTCCATGAAGTAAAATCCTCCTTTTCTGCTGTTTGCAAGCTAAGATAGATTGTCATTAAACCAATATTTCTAGAGAAACAAGCATAGATACTGTAGATAAGGTTGTAGACAGTGTTTTTTACTACTCCACAAAAGAAACAGATCTGCTTTTTAATTGCCATACAACTGCTTGCTTTGTTATAAGGAAACTGCTATTGACCACAGCAAATACAGCTTCAGAATGGACATTATATAAAGAGCATAATGGAAAGGACAGATACTTTATACTGGAACCATTTATAGATCTCATTATGAGGTCTATGCTGAAAGGAAGAACAAACCATCTAACTAACTTACAAATTCAAGCTCTTACTCTGACAAGAAAAAAAAAAGCCAAAGGGAGAAAATCATCAGTTTCCAATGGACATCAGATATAGCTGGGCCACACATAGAGATTAGACAAAATTTACTTTGGTCTTCAAGCACATTGGCCCATGTTAGGACTAACAATGAGAACTGTCCAATTATTTATTTTTTTCTTTTCTAGTGAACAGTAAATTTACTGAAAATAAAGCTTTAAAGGAGGAATATAAAATCTCTGGAAACTGAGACAAAATCAGTAATTATTTTCAGACAAGAAGAAAATGAAAAATGAAGGAAGTCCTTTGAGAATGTCATGGCATTTTGTCTCACCGTTTAAAAATGAACATTATTCCTTTAAGCAGAACTAGCTGACTTCATATTTTGGAACAGTGTCTTGTACTTAAGTAAATCATCTACACTGAAAGAAAAAGGATCAAGTCATAACATCAACTAACCTCGGAAAGAAAAGAAATAAATTTATGTGTTGGTATTAATGGAACACTTGAATAGAGGAGAAATCATTGTGTAAACTTTTTTTTTTTTTGCTGAAACATTGTATTGTACCAAATTTCACCACTTTTTTTGTGTGGTTTGGCTACCAAACAGAAAAAAACCTGAATTATGCATCCAGCTCTATTGCCAACAAGTATGTCAATTAGTGTTAAGTATTGTAGTTTTTTTTATTCAGCCATATGTCCACTTTGGCTGGGATTGAGGCCAGCTGTTAATTTTATACAAGATGCAAACAGCTGCCGGGTAGCAAATCTTGATGTTTGTTTGCCTAAGATTAAAACTACACATTAACAAGAGAAATTCTTTAGTGTTTGTTTCAGGTCAATAACGTCAACTGTAGTGACCATTTAAGACAAAACCACCCTGTAGACCTGCATTCACAGACATTTTCTATTTCACTTACTTATTGTGGATCACAAAGGACGTAAATATCCACAGGCACGTACCTGAGAAACAGGTATTTTTCTAAGATCCTTCACAAGCAACTCCCTGGAACCTTCTGTTTCCAGATGGAATATGAAGGCACTTAGATGCCTTCAATAGATCTTCATATATACTGGTCTTTTTTCCGGGAAGAAGACCTGGAAACAGAGGAGTAACTAAGTGGACGCAGCATCCAGAAATATTAAGCCATAACGCACACCCATTTGCTTCTAAGCCACCTGCTTGATCTTGTACAACCATTGCCCCATGCATGCTGCAGTGTGCATACGATTTGTTGTCTTGACAAGCTCATAATAAATCTATTTATGCATGTTTATGTAGACTATTAAACTTTAAAAGTCTTACTTGCTTTTAGTATAGGACTATCCTGGGGCTAATTTTCCATTCTCTGTGTTTAAAAGCATCTTGTAAAAAAGACCCATGCCTGCAAAATTTTAATGTTCAAGCTTCCAGAAGTAACTAGCTGTATAATGGTGTTTGACTTGCATATGGTAACTAAAAGCTAATTTATAAAAATGTAAAATAACTTGATGACCTTTTTTTATTTTTTCAATAAACTCCAGAGTTGTTACTTTTAGGACTACACTGATGTGCTAATTTCTCAGAAGTATAGATTTGTTACTTATCTCTGTGAGAAATATATGGAATGATAACCTGGTTGTACTTCACCGTATGTTCAGCCTCATGCAAAAGTCAAATCAACTGCCTTTTTCTAAATTACTTCCGCTCTTGATATATGGACCTTATTTATAGCCTCCCTTTGTGCAACCATAACACCATCACATAGGGCTTAGGTTCTGAAAACCGTAGCAATTGCTCGAAAATTGATTTGGTGTCTTTTGCCCATCCCTCCCTCAGGTCCCTCAAGACATTTTAATATGAGCCATGACATTATGATGGATGAAATCTGGCATTTTACTGTAGCAATGCTACTCCCATGTGGAAAATAACAGCTTGTTCAAAGCCCATCTTCCAGCCAGATTTAGGATATACACTAAGCTGCATCTTCAGTCTCCCCTTTCTCTCTACTCTTTCACAGTATCCTTTGCAAACAGCTTCATTTCGTACATCAACCTGTCTCGCTAAGCACCAGATTCTTGCTAATCCTTACCCCTCTGTGAAGCTAGCTTGAAGCACACAAAGTGCAGTTACACCCTCACCCTCCCAAAACTCTGGTGGACAAAATACCATATTCAACTAACTGATAATTATCTGAACAAAAAAGGAATCTAGCTGATATGGAATTCGCTGTGAATCATCTCTGACAGTGTCACACTCCGGGTGAACTGTAAGTGTAGCGTTACCATGTTACCTACAGACACTCTGGCACAAAATTATTCTGCCTTCCCTGTTGGATGATGACCTGAACTAGATAAATGGAAGCTGCCTGAAAATGAAGCAACTGATTTAAATGTTTTACTGCAATCCTTAAGAAAAAACTATTCAAGATGGACAGTAAAGCACCCAGTGTTTGCTGACTATCTTGACTGTTAAAAATCCTCCTGTGTGGATATCTGAAAGGCATTTGCTGCCCACAGCCACCTGGGATAAAACAAAGCTCACTCAAATGTTGTCATGCCAGTCAAAGACTGAAGCAATAAGGGAGTTCTTGTAGATTGTGTGTGCTTAATTTACCCAGCTGAAGTCCAGGCAAAGCAAAGAGGACGTTGTCTTTCTGGGTTCTGAAGAAAAGTGAACTCATTCTAGATATTTAATATATTTAGTTTTATCTTTATAGCTCTTTATCTGGGAAATCCTCTTCTGTCGTCAACTGTTGCAATTGCTTTTTTTGTTCATAAATAAAGATGTAACCACACGCACTGAACAGTGTTTTCCTTCATATTCAACCTTAAATTTCTAAAAGTCTGAAGGTTACAAGCATCCATTTTATTGTTGCTCAAAAGGGATGGCCCATCTGTTACTACATAGGATGGGCTGAGCCTTGAAGTTTCTTCACTGGCAATGATGGAAATGCACTGTGAGCAGACCATTCTATGATTCTATGATCCTGTGAAGTTTTACGAACATTGCTACATAGATTTGGTGTTTAGTTGGCCATGGGATTTTGGCACCTAAAATGTCAGAACCCACCTTCTCTCAGTAGTCACACAGGTGGTCTTTAGAGGAAAAATGAGCTCTGAGGGCAATAATGGCCCTTGTCACCCCTACAGGGATCTCTTACAACCCCTGCCCATAGCCCACAAACTGGGGCCACCAGTCCCTGCCCCAGTGATGCTGTTGGATTCCACAGCCCTGTGCCACACGCCAGATTTCATTTCACTTCCAACATGGATTTGTATCTCTTGCTTTATGCTGCTGAAAATGTGGGAAGACAAATGTAGTACATGCTGGCTGAGGACTCAGGGTCTGAATAACTCCTTAATTGTGAAAAGGTTCACAATTGCCCCACTTTACCATTTCTGCTGCACACTGTCCTGTCAGTCAGTTAGAGATTTCCCAAAACAGTCTTTCTCAACCTTAAACACCTATACATAACTTTAAGGTAAAAATTAATGTGTATGTGAAGCAGATATTTATGATTCTAGTATTGGAAAAGTAGGCTTTTCTGCCTTGCTTCTTTTTTAATGTATACACATTACACAGCCCAATTGTTTGTCATCATACTTCACCTTAACAGTGGCTGTGTAGTTCATGAACATTATTTGTTGATGGCTAATTTGATAAAAATCGAATGTCTGAAAGATTTTTGCCATTTATTTCAGGCCACTTTGTATTTCTTTCCTGCTGTCCTCCAGCTCATTTTTGGATTTGGTTTAGCTATTTCATCATGTTCGTTTTGCTTCCTTTCTTTGTAACTACCTTCTTCAAATTCCTTTGACAACCTGAGAAAGTCTTGCAGCTGAACGCAGTATTAATTATATTTCAAAGCAAACCTTTTATTCATTTGGGGACAATCTGTGAAACAGAAATCTGTGACTGAAGTTGCTGCCAAGCCAATTACTGCAAAATAACTCAAATATGTCTCGACAGATTGCAATTTTTCCTATTGTTAGATTGTTTATTTTTTAGATCAAAAGGTTATGTTCAGTTAAATTAGACCTGCATTTAAATATTCCGTAAGTTTTGGCCGTGCTATATCTGTAGGTACCTATAGAGCGTATACAGTGAATGGTATGAGGCAAACAAATTCCATTAGCTAACAATGGATATTATTAATCTTTTTCCACTTCTTTTTTAGAAATCATCTGCAAATACACTTTAAGTATCATAGGTTCATAAATTCTAGGGCCAGAAAGGAAAATTACAGTCTAACTTCTTTTGTAAGCCCAGAAAACAAAAACAGCTTCTCATTCAATCATTTTTGCATCAAACAACTCTTCTACAATGTAAAAGAATGTGATTTAATATCTTTTGGTGGTGGAAAATCCGTTATGTTCCTAAGTAAGATTTTCTGGTAGTTTAGGATCTATTATTAATAAGAGGAAATGGCTGCTGTTTTTATTTACCTAATTGCATACTCTTTAAAAAAAAAAAAAAAAAGAAAGAAAAAAATACCATAGGAAAAGAAAGGAAACATAATAAAAAAGAAACAAAATCCTCCCAGACCAGACTGTGCATCTTTGCTCAGATGTGAGAATTTCTATGGATGCCAATGGAACTAATAGTTCCTACAGTGCTTGGTGTAAGCAGCATTGATACAACATGCTTTATGAATCTGTTCCATTTAAAGTTATCTGATGAATATTTTATACAAATATATGACAACTTATTGATTGCTCATGGCATCTTTGCTGCCACAGTTATTCTATTCATAAACATCCAATTGCAAAGCAAAGTAAGGCAGTTAAGTCACGCTGCTATTTTTGTTTCCAGAGCAAAATAAACCTTCCACAGTGGGAACAGACACCCATGCATGAGTGTGTGCCTGCACACACACATACACAGCATTTTGGTCTGCATCTTATGCTAAATATGAATTTGCGTTATTATGTGTAAGACTATTTCTTTACACTAAAATTCACAGAATTGCAGAATCACAGAACCAGTAGTATTGGAAGGGACCTCAGGAGATCATCCAGTCCAATCCCCTGCCAAGGCAGGGTCACCTAGAGCAGGTTACACAGGAACGCATCCACCTGGGTTTTAAATGTCTCCAGAGAGGGAGAATCCATGACCCCCTGGGCAGAATTTCTGCTGCCCGGGACAGAAACTCTTTACGTTGCCACCCTCTACGTAAAGAATTTCTTCCATATGTTTTGGTGAAACTTGTGTTTTAGTTTGTGGCCATTGCTTCTCGTCCTGTTGCTGGGCACCACTGAAAAATAGTCTGGCACCATTCTCTTGGCACCCACCTTTGAGATGTTTATATGCATATATGCATTCATCCTTAACAAAGTCATTAGACAGACTAACATTTGTTGACTATGCACAGTATTGTCTGAATTCCCTTAATTCTGATTTTTTTTTCTACTTATAGCTTTGTCTATATTTTTGGACTTGCTCTTTGTTGTTAAACTTATTCAACCCTTAACAAGCTGAAGAATTTCTGGTCAGTAGAGCAGAAAACAAAGAGATTACTCCATGCACAGATTGTAACACCATTCCAAATAGTCATCTAGATTAAGCTTTCAGATGTGCTTATTGGTTATTGAACGCCTTTTGTTAATTGCATATAGAACTTCCAAAAATATAAAGCCTTCTGATATTGTTCTCTTTAGCCAACATACAAATACCAAAGAATGTGGAGTTTGGCTTGTTTTGTATTCTGGCAAAGAATTAAACATTGTTGTGGCTCTTGAATAAATTAATTTAGAGCTGAAGGCAAAAGTTTCAGAAGTGGTGGACATACCTCAATGCCTCTGTCTTCACTGGAACCAGAGCT
Organism: Nestor notabilis; assembly: GCF_000696875.1. NCBI lineage: Eukaryota > Metazoa > Chordata > Aves > Psittaciformes > Psittacidae > Nestor > Nestor notabilis. The sequence continues at coordinate 15,113 of NW_009916859.1, read as the reverse complement.
GAAAATTGCATCTCTGTTTCTCTGCAGAGTCCAAATGGAGGTGACAATTGGTTCTGCCAGTAATAAAGCAACTCCCCAAAAGAAATCCTTTTTCTTTTTTAAAAAGAAGGATAGAAGAATGACTGGCAAAGAGGAAAAAGGAATGAGTGGTAAAGAGGCTTCCACATTTACCCACTATATATTTTCTCATGTTATTGTGTTCCTGAGCTTGGGCAAAGCACAACATCGAAAACTGATCTCATCTTGCAGGGCCTCAGCTTTCTCACCTGTATTCCGAAAAGTTTGCCCATTGCCCACAGATGTTTTAGTGACTGATGAATTCACATTTATTTTTCTTTTACATCCTTTTTAAAAGCTCATATAACTAAAGCCAATGTCAGTATCATGCTGTCACATCTTTCACTGTAAAACCCCTTTACTGCCAAATCCACTACAGGAAGAACTTTCTCCAGCGACCCCCACCCTGTTTCTCATCAGAAAAGGCACTTTTTTCTCTTTTTTTCTTTTTTTTTTTCTTTTTTCTTTTTTTTTCATGTGCTCAGGACAAAGTCTTTGTCTACAGCAGTGCTCAGAGGAACATGAACCTGTACCTAGTTTGTACTCACCTATAGCTGCTGACTTACAATCAATGGGTCTTGAGCACTCATAAAGTATCATGGAGAAGACTATGACTATATTTGCTTGCATTTTGTGGGCTGTGATTACTGCTTTTGACTGGTGAAGAATTGACAGCGTTACACCATTCTGTTACCCCCACTTCCCACTTTAGCCACCTGGCGTGTTGTTTTGTTTTACACTTTGGATTATTTGTAGTAGGGTACAGAAATGGTAATATGTCTCAATGACTGCACAGAGGCTCAGGTGGGTGGTCTTTCAAGGCACCCAATCATTAAAAGAGTTAGTTACATAAAATAATTCATCAGCAGCTTATCTTGGGCAGAATGTTTGGAAAACATAATCCTGAAAGTGATAGAACCTAATTCCTTCCAGATAAAAATAAACCAAAAGAAACTGATGAGCTAACTGAGTTAGCTCATCAACAAGTTAATTCTCATCATATTTAAAGATGATTTTGTAATTGCCACATGGTCCAAGAGACTGAGCCACTCAGAGAACTTGGTGTATAAAAACTCTTGCAAACCCTTGAATGCTGCAACCCAGTATCTGTGTCTTAAACCTGCCAAGTATAACCTCTGAGTGGTCACCAGGCTATTGGCTCCAATACTAAAACATATTGAGAAGGAGTGGAAGAGGGGAAGGCAATCCGGAATGGGAGAAGCTAGTGCCAAGAAAGTGTCACACAGATATATAGGAGCCAATTACCTTTGGATTCACATTTTACCAATAAAAGCCAACATTGTGTCCATATTCCTGTAAGATCTTCTTGCTTCAGTGACAGTTTACAAGTGTAATTAATGAGTTAATGTGAAGATACAAACTCTCATTGAAAGAGGATGACTATATTGCATGAAGAAGAAGAAAAAGTCATTGATGTATGATGAAGTCCTCAAACTTTGCCAGAAAGTCCTATTATAACTCCCTTTAAGAGAAGTAGGTAAGAAGCATCTAGCAGGGTAGATTAGCATCTATCTATAAAGCCAGCATTAGGTGGAAATGAAGCTCACCACAGAACGAGGTCACTGTTTCAGAGTGTTTGTATTAATGATTTCCTTTATACCCATAAGCAGTTTAGTCCAGTCTTTACAAATTTAATTTTAGCATTCTGACCAGGAAAACAAGTAATCTTAAATAAAGTGCTGCTAGAAATAGTTTAGATCTATTTAAGCAGTCACTGTCAAATACATAACTTCAAACTAAAATGCCAAGCCCATAGTTTAAATTTTCACGTGCAGTACAAATTACTGGAACATACAGAGACATCTGAAGTTATTAAAGGCAATTATAGCAATAGTAGAAAGAGTAACCATTTCTGATTCTACAAGTCAAACCCAGGGGCTAGGACGTTCAGTGAGCTACAGGTTAGAGTACATTATTCATCTACTCTACTTATGTGATCTCCATTATCATACTACTAAAATATCTCCATCTTATCACATATTTATCTTCAAAACAAAGACAGATTTTACTATTATTATCCCTATCATTATTCCCTTTAGAGACAGGGACTGGAATATGAAGTCTCCTCAGTGATTTTCCTCAAGGTTATGTAACAGAGAACAAAATTGAAATAGAATATTAATCCTGAGTTTGTCACTTAAGCAGTGAACATGGCACATTCTTTTATTCTGTTTCAGACCATGGCCTGTTTCAGAGTTCAGCCCTTCTTCCTGCTCCAGGCTCTGCCTTCTTCAGAGTTTCACATGGACAGTCAGAAAAGGGAGTCACCAACATCAAAAAGCACTTCTGAAGTAATGCAGTAAAGTTATTTTCTCTAAGGCACGTAAGTTGCCTGATTGTTACAGATGGAAGGTAGAAAAGATATTGCGGGCGGGGGGAAGGAATGAATTTAAAAGATGAAGAACTTGGGAATTTTGTCCACACTGTAAGAAATTAGACAAAATATTTCACTATGCATGTGCCTTACAGTTCTGGTTTCAGCTGGGATAGAGTTAATTTTCTTCCTAATAGCTGGTACAATGCTGTGTTTTGGTTTTAGTCTAACGCTGATAACACACCACTCTTTTATTTGTGCTAAGTGGTGTTTACACTAAGTTAAGGACTTTCTTTCTCATCCCACCTCACCAGCAAGGAGACAGGGAAGTACAAGGAGTTGGGATACAACCAGGATATCTGACCCCAACTGACCCAAGAGGTATTGCATACCATTTGAGTCATAATCAGTGTATAAATTAGGGGGAAAGCTGGCTGTGGGTGCTGCAATTGCATTGGGCATCACTTGTTTTGTATATTCTAATTCTAATTCTAATGTTATTGTTGTTGTTATTTAATCTATAATTTAATAAATGCAAACCTTATTTAATTATTCTGTATGTTCAGTCGGGGAAAAGAGATAACACCATATGGAGTTAATATTTTAAAATTATTGCCAGCATATTTCTAATAACCTTTCAGTCAAAACCCCTTTGAACTACAGTCCCAGAAACTTCACCTGTAAGATTTTTAGGTTTCAGATGTATATTTGCTTTCGTTAGGTATGCATTTGAAGAGAAAAACTGGCTTTGATCTTATCAACAACAAAACACTCAATGTGAAAATTTTCATGACATGCGGATGAATGCTGGGATAGCCTTATCCTGTATGTTCTTGTTTATGACCAAGACATCTTTTATAGTAGAAGATTACTTTAATGAAAATTAGTATATACAGGAGAGCCATGACTTGGGAGTCCAGAGATTAGATTTTGCTTTGTCATGTATCTACGTGGCCCTTGGAAAAGCTTTAAAGTCCCAACATTTGCTTCTTAAAACATGAACTCTTTGGAGAAAGTTTATCTCTGGCTTTATATGTGAATCCCAATAGGCATAATGAACCTGTATGCAGACCTTCATACTGGTTTTGCCAGTTCTGTCAATCTAGAGGTCCAGATGTGCATTTAGACTGCATCCAGGGATGAGAACCATGTTCCAGACTATCTCATCACCTGCTTGTGTTGGAAAAAATCTTGTACAGCCAGACTAGAAAGGAGCCATGAAGTTCTACCTGTCATCAAGATCAAGGAACCACAAGTGTGACATCTTCCATAAACTGCATCTACTCCTCGAAATACATGGTTACTGAAATTCAGAGATTCATTTGACAATATCTCTGTGTTTTGTGTTCTGAATTTAATGAATATATAAGCATGAAAATTTAAGTGGCAAGTCAGTTTGTATATTGAAGAGCTACAACATATTTTGGGATCAGGACCAGCACATAAGAAGGTTCTGTGTAAGAACCATTCCAATCCATTTAAATATTCAACAAGGAGAAACAGAGGAGTCTGCCATCGAGAATAAACTAAAACAAGCTTGACCAGGGCAAATTCCATACATTTTGAATTTGATGAGGTTCAAGGCCTGTTTGTGTTTAGCTTACCACTGCATATGATACCACATTTCCCTGGGACGTGCGAACAATTGCTATGAAAAACCGTCTTCAACTAATAGTAAGAAAATAAATACATAAACAAATAAATAAATATATGCATGTATCAGGATCTAAGATAACTGTTAGTGCTGAAGTATGTGGGAAATACACTTAAAAGGATTCTGATTAAATCGTATCAGATGCTTGCTCTAAATACTAAAACTTGCCAAATTTCAAAAGCAAGTTTCTTCCCCATTCTGCCAAAAACTCTACAGTCCTTAACAGTTGAGACAAAATTACAGTATTGGTACCCATCTGTACATTGAGTTAAATTTGCATACATAAGCTTATTGAAGCACTGTTGAGAACATTTCCTTCCCACTGAATTGCAGGTGTTCTGTGAGACAGGATTTACTTTGTTTGCTGAATTGACTCTCAAGCATTTAATTCCTTGAAAATTAGTTTTACTGTGTGCACTTACCAAATATGCAGAGATACTGGTCAAGTGGCCCTAAAGCTTCTTTCTCTTTCTTTTATTATCCTATGTAATGGTACCGCTTGAGGGAAATTCTATTGCTTGGAGTTTAATGAAACCACCTATGTGGGGTCTAAAACTTGCAATTCTTAATTTCCACCACTCCCATTGGCTTGACATTACCCTGTATTTTATGTTCTACAATTTCATAGATTTAATACTTTTATAGAGTTTATGGCCAGAAGGTACCATTAGATCATCTAGTCTGGCTGCTTGCTTATCACAACCCATTATGTTTCACATGCATGAAGTGTCTTAAGACCAAAGACTTCAGCAAAAATCAAGCTCTGCAATCTTCAGAAGACTAAATCACATGCCACAGGCAGAGAACAGGACAGAAAATAGGTAACAGCTACGTCCAGCTGGATGCAAACACGGAGAATGGGTTATCTGATACTTCAGAAAAAGAAATCCAAACACTGTGTATGAGGTGGTGTATGAGGTGGACCAAACTTTCTGAATCACAACTGAAATCTTGAAGCATGAGGATTCATTTCAGCAACTTGTAACCATCGCCTGACTTTAAACAGTCTGTAAGTAAATCCCGAACAACCTCATGACTGTGTTGTGCCCAAGCAGCTGTAGAAAGGAGGCAAGTACAATAACCCATTCACCTGCTCTCAACTTGCCTAGCTGTAAAATGGGGATAAAGCAACAGGTTTCCTACATAGAGCTCCTGACTATGTAAGAGCTAAGGATTTTGAATAATAATATTATCATTTAAAAGTACCCAAAAGCTGTGACATCTTGTCTCTAAACAGCTGAGGTTCTGTCCTTTGTAGTCAGGTTAAGAAAAGGCTGTTTAATGAACATTTTGCCACAGCATTTGAAGTTTCAACATAAGCTCTAATTAAAAGACATAAAAATCCTCTTGCCTATCCAAGGTTTCATTTTCATGGTTCCACAGGAGTGATTTAGAATAATTTTACTTTATAGACTGTATAATAAATAAAGCCAATCTCAACATCTCAAAACAAAACCATGTGAGGTAAGTAGGTTATAAATCTGGAGATTCTAGTCTGCAAAAGCAATGGAATTTTCATAGCTTTAATGTGTGATTAAATTATTTTTAGCTGAAGGAAAAAATAATCATGCAAGACAAATATCAAGCTGCATAAGTAATATACTAAGGAGTGCCCTATTCCAGCCATATGTCATAAAACACAAAACCCTCAGCCTCTGCTCTTGCAGTGGATGTTACAAGCAGCGAGAAGGTTGCTAAAATGATTGGCATCCTTGGAAGTTTTAATCCCTCCATCTTCCAATGATTTTGAAACCGCACACACTGGAAATTATCACTGGAGGGGTATTAACACTGGAGGGCCAAGGATAATTTTTAATGTATAAACCTATTCCCAAATAAAATGTCATCTATCAATGTGGGTTTTATTTAGTGAATGAAATCTTCCAAGCTTTAATACGACAGTGATAAAAGATAATAATATGCAGCCATATCTTTATATCCAATCCATTTAAGTATTCAACAAGCTGTTGCCACCTGCTAGACGAGGAAAATTCATAATTTTTTCCTTACTCTATAAAATCAGTAATTGTGGTGTGTTTCTTCTAACTAGCATTTATTTTGAGATATTCTAAGCTGTAGCTGCAGTAGGGGTTTTTTCCTATATGTGCATATATATATATCATTTTTATAATTATTTCTATTCTCATATGCACACCTGCAAAACTACATCATTTGAGAAGCTAGACTACTTTCTTCTTGCTTTTATAAATTTCTGGCTGAATGCATAGGGAGTTTGGGGAGTACAAAAACCAAAGAAATGCAATCTTACAAAGGAGAAAAACACTGAAACCATATATCTGATTTCTCAATTGCCAGCAGTGAGTGTATGTTTGAGTGTTCTGATTTGCAGCAAGACGACATAATCCATTAACAGAACAGCTAAGTGTTAACGGTGAAGGGGAGACTGAGGGCACAGACCTGCCCTGTCCAGTCTTGTGTGGGTTATGCAGATTTTGAGCCAAAGAGAAACAGGTTAAGTGCAGTTGTTTGGGGAGTGAAGAGGCAGCAGATGGAATGGCTGAGTTCGGCTGAGTTCGGCAGTATTCCTAGTCTAGTTTAGGAAAATAATGTTGGTGTGTCATATTTGCTGAAAAGTTTTACAAACATACAAATTTGCACCTAACAGAGTGAAGACTTTTTATTTTTAGGAGGGGGAGATATTTTTTATAAGCATTCAAAATGGTTTCCTCCAGTGTTTCTGAAATATATTAAACTGGGAGGTGGTGTCATCTATGTGAAGGAGAAGGTGCTTGTGAAAAGGAAGAAAACACTTCAGATTAGTGACTGAGATCTGTGTGATAACTTGGAATGGAAACCATGCTAACAAGGGTTTCCCAGCACTAACATTACACGTATTCAAGGTGCTGTGGAAATGTATCCTCTTGTGAAAATACTTTAGTGGAGATGGATCAGAGACTGAAACCATCATGTTCCAACAAACCGCAGGTGGGTGACTGATCTAGAAGGATCAAAGACTTACTGTTTGTCATGCTTTAAACCCAGCTGATAACTCAGCACCATGCAGCCATTTGCTCATTCCCCCACCTTCCCCACTCCAGGCAGGATGGGGAGGAGAATCGAAAGAATGTAAACCCCACAGACTGGGATAAGAACAGTTTAATAACTAGAGTACAATATAATACTACTACTAGTAGTAATAATAATAAAGGAAATAACAAGAGAAGAGAACATAAAACTAAAAAGGAAAGGGAAAAAAAAAACCAATAACCACCAGTGCTACATAAGACAATTTGCTCACTACCCGCTGACCGATACCCAGCCTGACCCAAGCAGTGATTGGTCCCTTCTGGATGACTCTCCCCAGTTTATGCAGTGGGCATGATGTGCTGTGCTATGGAATACCCCTTTGGCCAGTTTGGGTCAGGTGTCCTGTCTCTTCTTCATTCCGGCTTCATCCCCTCACTGGCAGAGCATGAGACTGAAAACTCCTTGATAAGGACAAACACTGCTCAGCAACAACTAAAACATCAGTGTGCTATCAGCACTGTTCTCAGACTAAAGCCAAAACCAGCACTGCACCAGCTACTAGGAAGGAGAAAAATAGCTGTTACAGCTGAGCCCAGGACACTGTTACTCTTAATTAACATATAGTTTCCAGAAAGCACTGGGATTTTAATACCAGAAGCATGGATCATGAAATGGTTTGAGTTGGAAAGGATCTCAGGATCATCTAGTTCCAACCCTCTGCCATGGGCAGGGACATCCTCCACCAGACCAGGACACTCCAGGCCCCACCCAACCCAGCCCCTAACACTGACAGGGATGAGAGAGCCACGGCTTCTCTGGGCAACCTGGGCTGGTGCCCCACCACCCTCACAGCAGAGAACTTCCTCCTTATGAATTCAGAAGACTGATGGATATCTGCAAAGAGGGACAAAAAGAGATCCTCTCAGAAATGACTGGTTTACTTTATCTCTGCAACTGGTTCACATCTTCCTAAAGCTTGACATGGTAAAAATACCATAAAACAGTCCTAAAAGAAGTTTCCAAATGCAAATAATGTAGATTGCAACAGGTCTTTATTAGGAAGAAGTTCTTCACTGTGCGGGTGGCGAGGCACAGGCATTTGATGCAAATGCAGAGCTACCCATCTCTTTTTTAAGTCAGTGACTCAATTTCATATTGCTGCTCTGAATCAGACAAAAGGGCAAGAATTGAAGTTACATTTAACCCCAGATGGCACACGAGTGATTAGACTGTGAATCAATGCATCTATTTTTTTAGAGGTATCTCTTAAGGTTTTAGCCTTGATTGGCACATTTGCTATTTAAAAATAGCTTAGAAAAGAATACAATGATGCATGTGATCCAAAAGCAAAATAGCAATAACAAAAATTTGGTCAATCTGAAACAATCTGCTATGATTTAGCCAAGGAAGCAAAATCAACGTGATGTATGTAGCTCTAAATGTGAAGCCCCAGCATTTTATGAGGATAATACTTCTGCTGGTAACACAAGTTGTACACACACAACTGCCAGATCTTTTCTTAAAGTCAGAGCCTAGATCAATCTTTTCTTAGCTACTTGTTAATGACACGTATACTGTGGGTAAATATCACTCACAGTTCAGAGACCTTTGATATTTAGTCTATGTGCCATATGTGGAAATCCTGGGGATGAAAACTCATGCAATCAGCCTCTGTTAGAAAATGTTGAGTTAGAAATTGAAAGCTTATCAACAAATAAATACCTAATCCAAGCACTGCTGCATCTTCTTATGGTGTGTGTAAAGAAATAAAGGAAATTAGTTGCTTAGTGTAACTTACTTATCATTAGGAGCTGTGCAGAAGCCTCAGGCCGCAAGGTCTTTCACATAAATACATTGAGGTTTTTACTTGCTTAAGTAAAAGGAGACCCCAGAGCTGGTTCGCAGATGAAGAAGCATGGAAGGCTACTACCCCCATCCACAGAAGCTTCAGCCTTAGAGATAAGAAGAGAAAAATCCTGTCTAGAGACAGTGAAGACTCAATGGAGAAGAAGTCCCCAAATCCTACTATTATTATTGGGCTGAACTGTTGCTTGACAGATGGGGAAGGGATTGGGAAGGGATTGGGAAGGCAAAGAGTGGGAAACGTGGATTGTAAAGGTGTAATCACCCAGGCATTTCTTTGTTCAGCATCCCTCTTTGAAAGCACCTAGCTTGAGCTGGTTTTATGACTGTACCACAGAAATAAATTACCTTATTGGATTTAAAATGGTAGACTTACTTACTACAGGATACCTAGGATAGAGAAGTGTTGGCAACAGGATGTCTAGTTCATCTTCTATCCAGCTTCTTTACTCCATTGGCAGCTGGCATCTAAAGCATCTGAATATGTTCAGGGTCTAGGGTGGAAATCATCCAGACAAATATAGAAATGTCTGTACCATAATGCAGTTGCCTAAAAGAGGTGATAGGAATCATGATCTAAATTTCCTTCCACTGGCTTTACAAAGAGAAGATGATTGGATCAGCTAGAGGCATTTATATTGTAGATGTCTAAAGTAAGAAAGACATTCCTGCTCTTAATCATCACATTTAATTACATATCAGCTACTGACTTTTTGGACATAATTTCATAATTACTTTAAGGCATCCTGTAGTCCCAGGAAATCATGAAAGTCTTCATAATTGCTTTATTAAAAATATAGTTTCCTTGGCAGAAAATGTTTGAAATGGATTTTGGTTAAAGTTTCCTCCTAAAATTATCTTTCTGTATGAAAAAAACGTGGAAAGATATGGACTTTCAGGTAAATCCGGAAGAAAAAATATAGGCTGAATTAGGAATTTCAGTAAGTGGTTTTTTTTAATTTATCAGTTGAACTACTTTACTGAAAAAAAAGTTTGTGCAATAAAAAGACAAAATGCTTACTCAGACCAATTATTAAAATTCAAAAAACCAGTGGAAAATATATACTGGTTTTTAATCATAGCAGAGTTATAAGATAACTTTTATTAGACTAATTAGCGTAGACAAAAAAGAAAGCATGTTCTTTAACACAAAAGTGAAATACTGAGTTTTAAAGCTGAATTAAAACTGAAAACAAATTATGAGCTTAGTTAGATAAGTATCAGATCATAACTCTAGAAAATATGATTGGTACTAAGGAATAGAATGGACATTTGTAGATGAACATATAGATATTGATAGCCAATGGGAGAAACATTATATTGTACCACAAAATGAAGACTCTGAATCCGTGTTTTTGGTAATCAACAAAGTCAAGAATTTTAGTTCTCAGATTCAGCTTTAGAAGGCTTTTGTAAACCTCTTTTGGTGATCAGGATTGAAATAGTAGTGAGTAACTATTTTGTAGGAGAAAGAAAGAATGTCCCCAGTCACAGGTAGTTTTGTCCATCATTTATTGCCTATATGGTTCATTCTTCTGCTTTCATTTCACAAGCAGGACATTTGGTAAACTTCACTAAGTGTAATATGTGCTGAAAAAAGACAAGTGAAAGACCAAAAGTTTTATGAGTCCTTTGCAGGAATATTTACTGTGGTTGCATGGAGATGTTCTGGTAAGGTTTAAACTTATTTCTCAGTTATAATCTTTAGGCAAAACCAACCCTTTGTGATGTTTTTGGCCTACAGGGACTTTTCTTCCACTAAGTTTAGTGATTTGCATGCTGTGAATGGCTGGAAGAGTTCTGAGCAGATATAATCTTCCTATATAAGTTTAATGCATAATTGAAAGTCATTTAGTCATGTGGTTCATCAATTTCCCACACAGTTTCCAGGGCAGGATGGCCTATAACACATAGTGCCTATGACTTGTGGAAGTAATTCCTGTGAAGCATTTGAATGTTTCTTTCAAAAGAATCCATTCCCCTGGAAAAGTGCCTTGTTGGATAAAACTCCTCATTTAATTAGGTAGGTAGATATCATGAGTGTTCTTCTCCAAGTAAATATATTGGTGTCCAAGGGCATGGCTGGATAAAGTATTTTTTTGTAATGTATTTTAGGTAGCTACAGTGTTCATGGAAACAGATGTGTTGGTTTGCAGGTTTTCTGTCAATTGTATTTGGTATGTTGTTGATTTTGATTTTTTTCTTTAGTGCCTAAAAAATTAAGATTATACAGAAGGATTCCAAAGTATAATAGGATGATGTTTATTACTGAAATAGTGATGGAAATAAGTAAGAAAATCCAGATTGCTAGAATAGATGATAAAGATACAGTTTTATTTTATATACAACATAAACTTAATAGTATGACTGCTGAAAATAATCTTTCTATCTGCATTTTCCTCCATTTGAACTATTTCTTTCAGATTAGAAATATAAACAGTGGTTAAAAACTAACATGAGAATCCCTGTTTGTAAAAAAAATAGAAAGGCATTAGCCAACCATCAAGTACAGAAGTTAAGAATTACTCCATGAATGCTCAAAATAGCATTTCTTATCACTTCTACTTCAGAACCTTTCTGTGCAATATAGAGCAGTGTAAATTTTTTCTCAGTTCATAATGAACCTTTGGGTGATATTCTGGCCCAGTTTCAAATATCACACCCTCATGGGGCTAATTCATTGCAAATAATAGAAAAACAGTACAAGCAGCACCTGGACAAATGTGACAAAGCACCTAATGCGAATACAAGTAAAGTGCCCACACTGATGCATTACCCTCCTCTCAGGATGGGACTTTCCCTGGGATTATTTTTATGCTTTCATATGCATGTTAAATAGTGTGAGATCCCAATGGGTATATTTAAACATCAGGCAGAGACATTCATCAGTCAGGGATATTAACTGAGGGGACCTGATTATCAGAGCCTGAGTTCTTAAAACAAGCTGGCTACAGCAATTAATATTCTTATACGCTGTTTGAAGAATTTATCTTGAAATGAAGTTTGTCACCCACCCCCAGACATATGGATAAATCATGTACAGATTAAAAAAAAAGTTCAATCACAGCAGGGAAAAAAATAGCAAATGAAAAACTGAATGCGGAAAGAGAAAAATTAAGTTATTTTCTTTCCCATCCTCTCCAGATGAGAACTAGCCCTAGATAAGCAGTTTACAGAAATTCCTACTTTGGACTTCTGTTTGCTTCTTTTCCAGCTACTTTAGTAAATTTGGATTGTGCACTCTTTTGTGGAATATGGGTCAGAGATATTGTGAATGCTCAGGATCACATATAACTGTGTGAGCTTAGCAGCCTCATGAAAGGTACAAACAGGTTCAGACCTCTTCAGACACAAGGATGGATGTCTAACAGACAGGGTTAAATGTACTGACTCCTAAGATACTGAGTAAATGGTGGGTATGGTGTTGCCTCAGTGATTGCTTTTCTTTTTATTATTTTTCTTTACAAGTGCCTGTAACAGAACTTTTCATTATGGGTCAAGAAAAATGACATTTCTTATTCCAGCAATAAACCCTTCCCTCTCTTCTCCTCCCCCAAGTTTTACACCTAGTTCAATTTTTGCTGTTGTTGTGTTTGTTGCTCTATTGTTACTCTTACTGTTTTCCCAAATTTGGCAGCCAACTCCAAAAAATCAATTTTTCACACAGCCTGACTCAAGATTATAAGTCAGTGCTGGGCTTTAACCAAACACGGGTCTCTCAATATGTCAGCTTTGGTGCATGCTCAGAACAGATCTCTCCTCTACAACTGCATCAGTCTGTGCATCTTTTATTGCTAGTGCAACAAGGGTGACAATGTGTGTCAGGCCTGGTGGGAGCTGCTCCTTGCAGCAGACACGCAGTCAGCTATAGCCTGCTGTCAATTTTACCTGCCGACAACTCCTCCCAGAGGCCTGAGTCTGCCAGAGTTCACAAACACGAGGACAAACAGTGCTGGGTTTTTTGTCTTTCAAAAGACAATTCAGGTGTTCAGAAAACAGGTTGAGCTGGGAGAGAAAACAGATGACAAGTGATATGGGGCCACCTGTGAAAAGAGACTTTTTTGTCTTGCTATTTGCACATATAAGTGAACTTCACTGTTGAACAGAACTGGACAAGGAGAAAAGTAATTATCTTATTTATACTTCACGTAAGACAATTTTGTGATCTCACATGTCATATGGTAAACTGGCTTTGCAAGCGATTAGGAAAACAATACTCACACGCATCCCCTTCCCTGTAGGAGCAGCACACCTGGTTATTAGCAAATGTGAAGATTTCGCCTTCCTCTTACAACCTGCCATTGACATCTGCCAGAACTGGGATATTGGCTTTAATGAATCAGGCAGTTACTTGAACCTGGCTAATTTTGTGTCCCTCTTGATGCTAATAGACAGTGGGACTATGTGCAAAATGTCTCTGGTCATTATTAACGTTGTACGCCTTGACTCTGCTGTGTGCTGATGACAAATTTGACACCATCTCTGTAGGGGAAAATTCTAACTGAGGTTCCATTCCAAAAAACCTTCTTTCTAAAAAAAGGATGACATTCTGTACAAAATATGCCTTAGCACCTTAGGCATTGCAAGGATCACCAGCCAATGTGCTGAGGAATAGCATAGCAACCGTCACTAGGGAAAATGTCAAAACTCTGAGACATGCAAAAAAGAAAAGAAGGCAAAGGAAGTTCCAGCTTCCCTTATATCTCTGAAAAACTATTTAATTCCTACCTCTGGCAGATAAAATACAGTTAAACTGCGTTGAATCCAGCAATGTAACAAAAAGGGAGGGAGAAATCTCCTATGCTTTAAAATATATAAAGTCATTCACAACATTTTACAGAGGGGGATGCAAACTTTTTACAAAGTGAAAACATGTTTTGGGGGTATAATGCAAAAAAAATATACTGGTTGTCTTCAATAATACATTTATTTTCTAAATCCTAGATCTTCTTTTTGCATTTCAGCTCTTCAAAGAAAGACTGAGAATCATTTCTTCCTTAGTAATGACTAAAAAGCTGAAACCAGGAGAGGTGTGTATTGTTTAAGACAGATATTGGAAACTGATCTTGCCAAGTAACTCAGAACATTTGGTGCTCTCCTTTTAGTCCTTGCACACGGGATAATGTGAAAAATCTCATCTTTTACTTCCAAGATTATTTCTAAACAAGTATCAAATACGTGCTGTCACAGTGTCCTAATGGAGAAATCAGCCTAGAAGAACACCACAGATGCAAAAATATGAAGACATGCATCAACTGCTTAACTCTGTGACCAGTTTTCTTCTGGCTCCTTCTTTCCTTTGCCCATGATTCATGCATTTGGCTCCATTACAGCTTTTTTTCAATGAGAGTGACACCTTCACGTCAAATCTCACTTCTCCCCTCCCTTTTCCAATTCACTCATAATTCTGTACTTAGTCACCTCTAGAAGCGGAAGATAGGACCTAAAGTACTGTTAGTCCAAAAGGGAACTCAGATGCTGATTTTTTCATCCCTGAAACAGTATTCTTAATCATAATTGAATAATGTCTCCTCAAAACCATGATCATTATCCAGTTGCACCCTTTTGGGTGGACATGCAATTCTATCACCAGTAGATCACAATGATGAGTACAAAGCCTTGGTTCATATGACCAAGTTTGTTTGGTTTTGTTGGGTTGTTTTTCATACTGGAATGGAAATATCTCTGTTCTTCATGTTTCCTCTTAGCAAACCCATTTTACTTGTATATAGGAGCCTTGCGCTATTATTTTCTAAGCAATAATAATCATAGAATCATAGAATAGTTAGGGTTGGAAAGGACCTTAAGATCATCTAGTTCCAAGCCTCCTGCCATGAGCAGGGACACCTCGCACTAAATTATGTTGCCCAAGGCTCTGTCCAACCTGGCCTTGAACACCTCCAGGGTTCAGCATTCACAACTTCCTTGGGCAACCCATTCCAGTGCCTCAGCACCCTCACTGTGAACTTCTTCCTTAGATCTAATCTAAACTTCCCCTGTTTAAGTTTAAAGCCATCACCCCTTGTCCTACCACTACAGTCCCTGAGGAAGAGTGCCTCCCCAGCATCCTTGTAGGCCCCCTTCAGATACTGGAAGGCTGCTATGAGGTCTCCAAGCAGCCTTCTCTTTTCCAGGCTGAACAGCCCCAACTTTCTCAGCCCATCTTCATAAAGGAGGTGCTCCAGCCTCGTGGCCCTCCTCTGGACTTGGTCCAAC
>NW_009916858.1:0-22733 GCF_000696875.1 Nestor notabilis | reverse complement strand
CGAGGGGAGGGGAAGCTGCGGCGCAGAGGTCGGGGGGCATAAAGTGCCTCCACTGGTCTCTCGAGGCACGGCTGTATAACGGACAGGGCTGTACTTGGTGCGCCCTGGTGGAGGTCTGTCGTGGTTCAAGCCCAGCCGGCAACTTGGAACCACGCAGCCGCTCGCTCACTCCCCCCCTTTTCCTTCCTCCCCCCGCTCCCGGAGGGATGGGGAGGAGAATCGGAGGAATGTAACTCCCACGAGTTGAGATAACGGCTCTCCAGTAACTAAGGTATAATACAAACCACTACTGCTACCAATAATAATGATAAGAGGAATAACAAGGGAAAAGGACACAACCGCTCACCACCCGCCGACCGATACCCAGCCCGACCTGAGCAGCGATCTGGGCCTTCCGGGTAACTCCCCCCAGTTTCTATACTGGGCATGACGTGCTGTGGTATGGAATACCCCTTTGGCCAGTTTGGGTCAGGTGTCCTGTCTCTGCTTCCTCCTGGCTTCCCCTCCTCTCTGGCAAAGCATGAGACTGAGAAAGTCCTTGGTCAGAGTAAACATTACTTAGCAACAACTAAAAACATGGGTGTTATCAGCATTGTTCCCAGACTGAAAGTCAAAAACACAGCACTGCACCAGCTACTAAGAAGGAGAAAAAATGACTGCTGTAGCTGAACCCAGGACAAGGTCCTCCCGCAGCAGGGGCTGAGCTGCGGGACAGTGTCAGTAGCTAAAAGATGTCGGGGGAGCTGGACTGTTTGCCCCAGGCCTAAACTGTGCAGGGGCCACAAGTGCCATCTTAGTGCATACAGAAAAGGAGGAGGGCATTAATCCAGGAAGCTGAGAGCTAGGAACAAAAACAATAAAAAAAGGAGGAAGAGGACAGTTAAAAGCAAGGGACTTCCTCCAAAATCTGATGTCCCCACACAGAACCACTTTGCAGTTCTGCAGGGGGCTAACGAGGAAACTTGAATCTTGCCAAATGAACATGCTGCTGATGCACCAGTGAACAGGATCACTACTGATGCCTTCAGGGAAAAAGTGATGGGTCGTAGCAGTAGGTGACCCTACTTTGAAGGGCACAGAGACACCCATCTGTCACCCTGACCCAGTCTTGACGGAGATGTGTTGGCTACCAGTGGCTCGGATCAGGGATGTTGCTGGGAGGCTGCCTGGTCTAGTTAAGTCCCACTGACTTACCCACTTCTACTGGTCCATGTGGGTGCTAGCGACATAAATAGCAGTAGCCTGGAGAATGTTAAGAAGGACTACAGAGCGCTGGGAGAGGTGGCTGGGGGCTCTGGAGCTCACATAGTTTTTAAATCGATCCTCCAGCTTAAAGGGGAGGACCTTGAAAAGGCCAGGTGGATTTGGCAGGTTAATAATGCGTTAAATAGTAATGGTAGTGCCATAGTCAGGGGTTTAGTTATTTAGAACATGGGACTGGATTTGGGAGGCTGCATCTGCTGGAGGCTGGTGGAGCTGGTCTGACAGAAGGGGAAGAGCTGCTTTGGTAGGAGACTTGCCAGGCTGGTCAAGGCAGCTTTAAACTAGATGTGTTGGGGGAGGAGGGCATCAATCTATCCCAACACTCCCAGTCAGTTGCCAGCACCTGTAATAAATGCTTGGAGTGACGCAGAGACATTTCAGCTGCTCCAGCCAATGAGTCTGCTTTATTTGGAGCTCGACTCAGATGGCTCTATACAAACATCTGTAGTATGAGGAATAAAGAAGAAGAATTAAGGATGTGTGCATGACTACAGGGATATGGTATCATTGGCATCACAGAAACATGTTGGGATGGCTCCTATGAGTGGAGTGTTGAAATGGAAGGTTACAGGCTCTTTAGAAAAGACAGGCCTGGCAGACGGGGAGGGCGAGTTGCTATTTATGTCAGTGATAGGCTGGAGTGTATGGAACTCTGTCTGGGGACAGGTGATGAGTCAACAGAGAGTTTGTGGGTCAGGGTCAAAGGGAGAACAGCAATGGCGGACATTACTGTGGGAACCTTTTACAGGACTGTGGGAACCTTTTACAGGCTGCTTGATCAGGACAACTCTGGACACATGCTCGATTCCTTGGTTGTGTGGAAGACAACTTCCTCTTGCAAGTAATAGTGGAACTGACAAGGAGAGGTGCCATGCTTGACCTCGTGCTCACCAATTCGGAGGGACTGGTTGGGAATGTGATATTCCAGGGCAGCCTTGGCTGTAGTGATAATGAGCTGGTCGAGTTTGAGATCCTCAGGGCAGTAGGAAGGGCACGCAGCAAGCTCACTTCAAGAGAGCAGACTTCGGCCTCTTCAGGAACCTGCTCAATAAGGTTCCATGGGATATAGTCCTTGAGGGCAGGGGGCCCAAGAATTCTGGTTGATATTCAAGGTCATCTGCTACAAGCTCAGGATTGTTGTGTCCTGACTAGAAGGAAATGGGGCAGGAGGGCCAAAAGCCTCCGTGGATGGGTAAGAAGCTGCTGAGGAAACTTAAGAGGGGGAAAAAAAGAATCTTATAGAAGGTGGAAGCAAGGACAGGTGGCCAGGGAAGAATACAGGAACGTTGTCCAGTAAGCTGGGGACCAGATCAGGAAAGCTAAAGCCTGATCAGAATTGAGTCTGGCCAGGGATGTGAAAGATAACAGGAAGGGCTTCTCTAGGTGTATAGCAAATAAAAGACAGACTAGGGACAGCATGGGCCCTCTCTGGAAGCAATCGGGAGAACTGGCTACCCTGGATTTGGAGAAGGCTGAGGTTCTTAATGACTTCTTTGCCTCAGTCTTCACTGGCAAATCTCAGACCACACCACCCAAGCCTTGGAAGGCCAACGCAGGGAGTGTGAGAATGAAGACCTTAGGCCCACTGTAGGAGAGGATGACGTCTGAGACCACCTTAAGAACCTGAATGTGCACAAGTCCATGGGACCTGATGAAATCCATCCACGGGTCCTGAAGGAGCTGGCGAATGATGTTGCTAAGCCACAGTCTGTCATATGAGAAAAATCATGGCAGTCAGGTGGAGTTCCTGATGACTGGAAGAAGGGAAATAAAACCCCCATTTTCAAGAAGGGGAAGGTGGAAGACCCAGGGAACTACAGACCAGTCAGTCTCATCTCTGTGCCTGGTATTGGAGCAGATTCTCCTGGAATGCATGCTAAGACGCATGAAAAATGACGAGATGGTTGATGACAGCCGGCATGGCTTCACTAAGGGGAAATCCTGCCTGAACAATTCGGTGGCCTTCTATGATGGGGCCACAGAACTGATGGACAGGGACAGAGCAGTTGATGTCATCTACCTGTACTTGTGCAGAGCGTTTGTCCCACACAACATCCTTGTCTCTAAATCGAAGACATGAATTTGATGGGTGGACCATGAAAAAAAGAGGTTAAATTCTCTGCATTATTGTGTGTTGAAGAGCCTAAGATTGCTAATCTGTCTCTTTAGCTGTAAGACATCAGATACATTAGAGATAGTAAAGTGAGCTATTCAACAGTAGTATCATAATGCTGCCGTACAGCGAGTGTTAGAAACTGGTGCTTAGTTCCTTAGCTTAGGTTGTGTAGTCCTGTTGTGATACAAAACAGCACCATACAGTAGAGTATCTGTTTTCTGACGCTTGTGTTGTGCTGCTTTTTCATTTTGCTCCTTCCCTTTTCTTCAACAAGAAGAAAAAACCCAAGCAAACTAACACCACCATGTAAGAGCACCATTTACATTGTGGAGTCAAGCCCCTAGAAGTTAGGTAATATCAAAACTAAAATTGTCTTTGTAGCTTTGATTTGCACTCTGTATATGAATTGTGACATTGTGATTAAGTGATCATATGCAGTTATGTTATAAAACAGCTGCTTAATTCAGGTCTCTGGATGGACTGCTTTAGATGTATGCCAGGGTTGCACATAAGAAGGGGTTGATGTCCATACGATCAGTTTGGAAAGTAATGAAGCAGAAGACTGCTGGAAGAGAGTATGTGGTCTGATAGTGAGTATAGTTGCAGTTGGACTCAATCTTAAAGGTCTTTTCCAGCCTAAATGATTCTATGATTCTATAGTTCGTTTGGACTGCCACTGTCTGTACAGAGTTCCTGTGTGATACTGTGTAAGATCATGAAGCTACAACTACTTGTGGGGTGCAGGCACGTTTCCCAGCTCCTGGTCTGAGCCAGTATCATGCTCACTGCATCCTTATTCTTCATCACAATGAGGTTGGGACGTACTCTTCAGGCTTCAGTGGGAAGGGCACATACGTACGTGGGTAGGAGAGTATGCATTCCAGCTAACTCCTTGCTCTAGATGATTGGAAGTCAGCGTGGAGAATCATGCCCTGAAAATGTGTGCCTCAGGCTCTGTATGAAACCTTTACAGACAACTGGAGAAGAGAGTGTGTAATCGTGTACTCTGTATACTCTCTGCAGGCACTCGTTTAAACTTACATTTCCTATCTTGATTTTATAAGTGCAAAGCTAGTAATAAATAGCTAAATAACATAAAAAATAAAGCGTCAGGCTTTATTCTGATGTGGTTAAGACTGTGAAAATGTTACTACTGGTACTTCTCTGTCATTCCAGAAGTCTGGCACTGTTGATTAGATTCAAATATGCAGATCCTCGCAGAGCCTCGCATTTTTATAGGGTTTGCTGTTGCATGAAAGAGTATTGTTGCATGAAAGCAAAATGAAACTTCTAAAAACATTGTTTATAAAAACCTAGGGTGTTTCTTCTTCAAAATTGGAAAAATAACCTTGTTCTATACTTTTAAATATCCAAGTCTACTCTGTTATTTTACTGCCTGCCAGAATCAGCAGCAGTTGAATGTAGGTAAACAATTTATATTACAGCATATTCTGTTGATACAGTAAAAAGCCTGTATTTATTATAAATTTTAGCTGATTTAGATCTTGTAAAAAACAAGCAAAAGGCTGGAGGCAAAGATCATAAAATGATTTGGATTGGAAGGGGACAAGGAAGATCATCCAGGTCCATATACCCCCTGCTATGGGCAGGGACACCTTCCATTAGACCAGGTTGCTCAAAGCCGGATTAAGCTTGGCCTTGAACACTTCCAGAGATGAGGCATCCATAGGTTCTCTTGGATACCTGCTCCAGTGTCTCACCATTCTCACAGAAAGAACTTCTTCCTAATATCTAATCTCAATCTACCCTCTGTTGGTTTAAAGCCATTCCTTCTTGTCCTATCACTTGCTCTTGTAAAAAGTCCCTCTCCAGATTTCTTATAGGCACCTTTAGGCACTGGAAAGCTGCTCTGAGGTCTCACCAGAGCCTTCTCTTCTCCAGGCTGAACAAGCCCAGCTCTCTCAGCCTTTCTTCATAGGACAGCCCTCTGATCATCTTCATGGCTGTCCTCTCGACTGGCTTCAGCGAGTCACTGTCCTCTTATTGTGGCCGCCAGATGATATATATTCTAACCGTTCTAAGGAACTAGTGGAGGTATTATTCTTTGAATCACTGAAGTTTTGAGTCCACATTTTTTAAATTGCAGTAGTGCTGATTGAATTACAGCAAACCATTGTCCACAGCTTCTTGCAACTGGAATTATGAAATATCTTGTAATTCACACAGATATAGGACTTAACTTTGAGTTTAGGAATAGTAATAAAATTATATTTGGAATGCAGCCCAAATTGAACTGTTCTCAAATTAAAGGTTAGCTGTAGGCATTGTTCTGAGACGGATACTAGTACGACACAAAATACTTCTCTCACTCCCTTTGAAACGTGGATTAAGCCTAAATTTAATCTCTGAGATGGAGAGGTGTTACCAGACGTAAAATTGAACATGGATTTGAAAATTTCCTCTTGCATCAGAAAGTGTTCGTAAATGTGTATCTGTAACTGTGAATTCCAAATACATCCCTCTTATACTGAAAAAGAAGTAGTAGTTCAGATCTTCTACAGATACCCATTTGCTTAAGTTGTGTAAGTCTTGTTGAAAGTCATTAAAACTGATATTCATGTGAATTTGCACTCATAAATTGTTGTGTAGTAATCAAATTGAATCTAATATTTTTAGATTATTGCTCTTCTGATGTGATACCAGCAATATTTTTTGTAATTGGGGTTTGAAGGGCAAAATAAGAGCTGTTTTTTATTAAGTGAGTCATCATCTGGGTAGGTACAAATTTTCAAACATTTCAGAGTGAGGGGAAAAAAACCTCATGTCCAAACAGTCCCCATGACTTCATGAGGCTGAAGGAGCTTTATGTGAGTATTAGAGTGTTGTGGCTTAACCCCATATGGCAACTAAGCACCACACAGTTGCATGCTCCCTGCTCTTCCAGTGGGTGGGGGGAAAGAGAATTGGAAAGGTAAAAGTTAAAAAAATACCCTCATGGGTTGAGATAAGAACAGTTTAATAATTGAAATATTATAATAACAACAGTAATAGTAATAATAGTAATAATTTGTAATGAAAAAGAAAATAACAAAGGGAGAGAAGTAAAAGCAAAAAAGGTGATGAAAATGAAAACAGTTGCCTATCACCAACCAGTCAATGCCCAGCCAGTCACTGAGCAGTGGCCTCCTGGCTCACTTCTCCCCTCAGTTCATTGCTGAGCATGGTATCAATGTCCCTTTGGTCAGCTGTCTCAGCTGTGTTCCCTCCCAGCTTCTTGTGCATCCCCAGCCTACTCGCTGGTGGGGTGGTGTGAGGAGCAGAAAAGGCCTTGACTCTGTGTAAGCACTGCTCAGCAGTAACATCACTGCATTATGAACACTTTTTCCAGCACAAATCCAAAACTTTGCCACATGTTATGTGAAGAAAATTAATTCTACCCAAGCCAAAACCAGCACACATAATTATAATTCTTCAGTAAACCAAGGACAGTTTGTGGCCTCATTACCTCCTTGAGAGTTGTGTAGGCCTATTGTTTCTAATAAAAAGATTTTTCCTCAAATTTCTATCATTTAAGCATGGACAGTTTGTACATTTTCAAGGCTTGAGAGATTTGGGGTTGTTCAGCCTGGAGAAGAGAATGCTCTAGGGAGACCTTATTGTGGCCTTTCAGTTCTTAAAAAGGGCCTGTAAGAAAGTTGGGGAGAGTCTTCTTAGCAGATCCTCTTGTAATAGGGCAAGGAGTAATAGTTTTAAACTAAAAGAGGGGATATTCAGGCTTGATGTGAGGAAAAATTTTTTTAAAATGAGGGTGATTAAATACTGGCACAGGTTGCCCAGAGAAGTGGTGGATGTGCCATCTTTAGAGACATTCAGGGCCAGGGTGGATGTGGTTCTCAGCAACATGATGTAGTTGTCCCTGCTCATTGGACTAGATGACCTCTGAAGGTCCCTTCCAACAGTCCCAACAGACCTCTGAAGGTCCCTTCTACAGTTCAGTTTTGTTCTTGTGTCAATGTAAACAACTCTTCTGCATCCACTTCGACTAAAAATACTTGGCTCCAGTGGGCCAAACACATTAAAGTTTCAGACTTCTGGAGAGATTTAGTTTGTGGTCAGTGATTTTCTTTAAAACCTTCACAAGTTTTAGTTGCCCCCTTTTTTTTTTTTTTTTTAAGTCGTTTCCTATGATTTTGCCCTAAAAGTGATTGTATTCTTCCTGGCCCACTTGTCTTCTGTATTGGCAGCATGCTTTGACATCATACTGTTTGCCATTTATCAGTAATGAATTTTATTTATGTGTTCATTTATTTATTTGTTTATTTCTTGGTCCCAATGTTGTTATTTTGGCCACCTTCCAGAGTCTCCTATCACTTTAGAGCCCTATCAGCATGATCAGTTGTGCAGCCTCCATGCTAATACTGGTCCACTCCACCAGAGAAACAGAAATTTTCGCTACGGTACTTTATTAAATGTTTCTGCAGGATGGATCAAGTGTACTGCATTGCCTTTTTCTGCGAAAAGGTGACTTACCTTAGCAATAAAAGATAGTAGTGCTTATACAAGTATGCTTCCATCTTCTGCTTTTTATTTAGCTTTTCTGTTTCCTCCATGCTTACATGCACAAGCTAAGGACTTTGTACTTCGCTAGATGCTTCATTTGCCTTTTTCAAATACAGTTTGCAGGCTTGTCACAACAGCTTATGCAAAATGAATGGCAGTTCCCTTTGTCCAGTGTCTTGAGCCTTTTGCGGTAGGGATTGTCTGTTTCCTCCAGTTTAAGAATGTTACATTCTTTCTCACTTCAAAGGCACCTCCCAAGGAGGAAACATACGAAGGCTTTGTGGGCTGTTTGTCCTGGCCACTCTGACACATATCCAGCACATATCCAAAACATGGCCCCATGCTACCTATGTGAAGAAAATTAATTCTACCCAAGCCAAATATTTTATCCTCTTCTGGCATGCCATGTAAGCTGAACAGGGAGAGAAGCTCTGGAAAACAGAGGGTTCTCAGATTGCCTGGGGGCCTAGAGCAGGTGGCCTGTGAGGAGAGTGAGAGATTGAGGGTTTGTCTGGAGGCCAAGGGGCAATTGCATAAAAGCCTACAGTTTCTTGAGAGATGGTTAAAGACAGTAGTGTCAGACTCTTCTTGGTAGAGACAGCACAACAAAGGGCAAACCCACAGTTTGCAGCATGAGAAGTTCAAGTAGGACACAGGGCAGGAGAGGGAGTATTTCCAGTGTAGTGCAACACTAAAAGAGAGATGCAATGAGATTTTTGTCCTTTGGGGACATGCACTGAGATTTTGAGGCTTTTAAGACCTAGCTAGCCATATCTATGACCTCATGTAGGGTTGGTCTTATTTTTAAGGAGGCAGTTGATCCAAATGGTGTATGGAAGTAATTTTCAAACAAAGTTTTTATGATTTTTTTTTTCTTGTGTTAGCCACCAGCTGCATTCAGACGAGAGTAATTTTTTTTTGGGTAATTGTTTTAACATGTGCATTCATACTCTGCAGTAGCAATCTCTAATTCCCAGAGGACCATTCCTTCTCTTCCTTAGTGACTTCCTTGCTGTTAAAAATACATAGTATTTGAGAAGGACTTTTAGTGCAAAAGGATTGTAGATAACCTCATTCTGAATCTACAGATTTCTTCACAATGCTGATAAAAGTTTTTTATATGAAGTACCATGTATATTAAGTGGAGGTGAAGGATAGCAACTTGCAAATGGATTCAGTTAATCTGCATAATTTAATCTGATAAATTTCCGGGTAGGCAGATAAACATTTAAAGCCTATTGGGACTGTATTTTTCAAAGTGTTTGTTTGCTCTGTAGTGTGCTCTTTTAAAACTCTATTGGCTTCTTTTTGCCCTGAGAGCTAACAATATGATTTTCAGCAGTCGTCCAGATTTCTTCAGCAATACAGTCACCTTGTATTTACTCAAGTTTCTTTGCTTGTCTTGCTTATATATTGTTCTGTGAGGCAAATAAGTACATGTACCTAAAAACACCTTCAGAGATTATATTTTACTAGTGTTAGAAGTAATGTTCGTTTTATTCAATGTATGTTTCTTCCATTTATAATCATTGTTAGTGAGTTGATAACTGATGTTCTTGAATTTTGGAGAAGTTATTCTTTCTGCATTGCAGGTTAGGAGGAAGTATTCTTGTAGTCAGCCTTTGTAAACTAAACCACAAGTAAAGAACAAAAAAACCTTCTGGAACTTTTTCAGCCTTTCCATACTCCCTACATAGAAGTGAAATTAGAAGGAAATAAAATGGACACACATTTTCTTGTCCATCAGCAGTCCTTTGCAGTTGGAATTCAAAATGAATTTATGTACAGTCCAGTCAGACCTGTTACAATTAATTGTTCTTAATGTCTCTCTACATTCTTGTACAGAACTTTCTTTACTGAAGAACTTCTTCCTGCTAATAATACTAGCATTAGTGCTAATAATACTAGCATTAGCACTAATATCCATAAATGTTGATTAAGAAATTTAAGGAAAATACTGAGGAATGTATAAATAACTAATGTTATTGGTAGCTAATTGGTTAAGACAAGATTTCTGTACGGGCAGAACATGAAATGCAGGATGAAATTACTGTCAATTTACTGAGTGCAAACAGTCCATTCTTGCTTTGAATGTTTTTTTTTCCACTGGGATAAGAATCAAGGGAAGGAGCAAGTTGAATAGTATGACTGGGATTAGTTCACTATTCTGCCTTTTTTTGTTCTCTTCTTTATTTTATGTGGTACCCCATCCTGCTGTTTTCAGTAGAGAACTGGTAAATGAGAGTATAATGTTCTCTATTTCTTCATCTTTTAGTATAGAAGTAAGAAAGATAAAAGCAATTTTGTTAGGTTGTGTGGATAGTTCAATTCTTCATGTGAATCCTGTCTGATTTGGGGGCCATTGTGTACCTTGATCCTCTGCTCATTCTGTTATACTTATGTTTGATCTTTTTGGGCTTTTAGTCATCTTTGGATTCTACTTGCAACAATTTTCAGAATGACTTTCCCATTTGGTTTTAGATTTTAATTAGCTATTCAAAAAATGCTCTAAAATACATGTGGTAGATATAGTTAAATTAGTTTTGATAAGATTAAAAGATACATGGGTTCTGTCCGAACCTTTGTGACAGCTTTTCAAAGGTTGACAAGCAAGGTTTTGGTCAAAGTCCAATAGGACGAAGTCTGGCACAACTCATACCACTTTGAGCAGATGGAGAACTAGATTATGTTTTGAGTTCTTCAGTCGGATTGGTTTATTTTCCCCTGGAGCACTGTCTGTATGTAGGAATTTTTGCACAGCACCTGGTGATGCCCCTCTTCTGATGCATACTTTGATGCTTACTATACTTCTGCAGTTGGTTGCTGAGATGAAACTAAGGGTTGGTTTTTTTTGCCTCCTGACACTTGTTTCAGTGTACTGAAACTGCTCCTTCTTGTTTTATTTATTTCGTATTGGTGTGTGGTTTAAAGCAGGTTTAGGGAACCCGAGCCTACTCAAACCCATAGCAAGCAGGAGCCAGTAGAACTGGGTTCCTTAATATCCTCATCCAGAGCTAAACTTTTTTTCTGAAAGAAGGTGCTCAAGCGTAGCAGCACTGTTTTCCACAAAAGAAAGGTGTTCTTTGTTATACCTCTCTAATTGTCATTATTTTTTGTAGAGGGTTGTGGGCAAAATGGTTGAGTGTCCAGAGGCTGCTCTGTTGTGTGCAGCAAGAGGATATGATAGTGTCCATCTTTCATTATACTCAGAATTCTAGGAATTTCCACCCCAGATTACTTTGTTTATAAAATCTTCTTCCTTGGCCTCCTTTTTCAATTCAGTCAGATGGTGAGCTCATGCTTCAATACCTCTGACAGAAAGTCATTAAAAGCTTAGCTGTAATAAAAAGAGATCTGTTGAGTCTGGAGATTGGATTGCTAATTTGGGTTTACAGTTTTATTTACGACACAGGTAGATGCTTGATTATGTGATAAATGTGCTTAGTTTGTTCATATGTACAGTTTGATATTTGCTTAGTGATCTTCTAATTGCAGTTACTTTATTCTCTAGTCTGAAGATCGTTTTTCACTACAAATAGGATGACCAAGATAAAAAACTTTGTGTAAAGTTCTTACAGTAGGTTAGCAACCTTACATATTAAAATGCAATGTTCTAAGTGTATGTAAGTTTGAGAATGATGTATACTTTTAGGATATTCAGGGATGTAATAGGCCCAAAGCTGTCCAAATTGAGGATCCTCCTACAGGTTGTGTCAGTATGGCAGTAACTACTCCAGGCCCTGTCTCAAGCTGGGAACTATACTTCCAGCTCGTTTTTGTCTTCCCGCATGGACATGAATGTGGTTTGGCCTCAGAATTTGGTTGTGAGCAGAGGTGCTGGAAGAATGTTACCAGGACAGCATTTGCTTCCTGAGCAGTCATTTCTTACCTTCCTGGAGTAGAAATGGTTGTCCAGAAGGCAGCATTGTGAAGGCTGCCTATGAGTCATATTTGTCACTGGGCTGGGGATAATGCAGAAGTTTGTTAGTAACTCTGGGACTCAGAGTTGGTTTTCCCTTCTTATTTACCTTACAGGAATACGGGAGTTAATTCAGATTTAGGCATTGTATTTTCCTGATACTTCACTAAATCTGTTGCTCATCAGCCTCATGGGAAGTTTTGTTTTGATTGTATTCTAAGTATTGTTGAGACAGGACTTTGAAGTTTTATGTCACTTGGAATTGAAACACTATGGAAATTGTCGCTACAGCTCACTATTCTTGGCCTCAAGGTCAAGGTTTTGGGGGGTGTTTTTTGTTGGTTTTGTGGTTTTATTTTAGTCTTTTTTTCTTGTTGGTTGTTTTCTAATGAGTTACCTGTTTTTTGATGAGATTTTTATTATGAGAAGCAATTAATTAGGCAAGAGAACTGAACTGTATCTAACCTTTCAGAAACATTTCAATGGACTAATGTTCTTTTGTCTCTGTATTAGGAACAGTACCTAAATAAATGAGTTCTAGGTTAATATTAGCTCAGCAGGAGTACTTAGTGAGCAGCAGAATCTGTAGTATGTCCACAGATCTCTAGGGGTATCTGAATGGAACTGTTTACTACAGATGTTTCAGATCTGGAAACTTCTAAAAACAAAATACAAGTTTTGCAAATTGAACTTTGCATGTAATTTAGAGCTTTTAATGAGACCAGAGTTCCTCAGTTGTACAGAGTGTTCGCATGTGCACTGTACAGTGCTTTTTTGATGATATAATAAAGAAGACATCTCTCACGATACAGTTCACCACTCTTGGACCCCACGTTTTCAGAAGCATGTTCTCAAGTACTGTTGGAGCATAGAATCACAGAACAGTTTAGATTGGCAGGGACCTTAAAGATCATCCATTTCTAACCCCCAACCTCCCTGACATGGGCAGGGACACCTTCCACTAGACCAGGTTGCTCCAAGCCCCATCCAGCCTGGCCTTGAGCACTTCCAGGGGTGGGACCTCCACAACAACTCTGAGCAGCCTGTAAAACCAGCATGTTCCAGCCCCAGAACTTAGATACAGACATTTAATAACCTGCACGTTGTCTGCAAGGACACAAAATGTGAAGAGTGGACAGCATCTCTTGTGGCTTCTTTGAAGGCCCTCTTTCAGAATACTGTAGTCATAGCTATTAGTTTTCATCCTTACAGGATGATTGTTTCATTTAATACCAGTTTAAATAAGTATGCCTTGCAGCCAACTGTAACAATGTTAACATTCAGTTTTGTTTTGATTCTTTAAGTTCATTTTACAGGTATGAAATAATCTAAGCTGCAGTTGGGAAGCATATCATATGTCAAGTATGCGGCTGGTTTTATAGGGACATATTTTTACTGCCAAAGGCAACAAATATAGCAATCTTGTGTAGAGATTTCTGTCAGTGTTGGGCAGAGGTGTATGCAGTGCTCTTGTTCCTGTTGACACATACCTACCTATGCATCTTTCTAAATTTTACCTTTCTAGCAGAGATGGGCAGAAGGACTGCAGTTACTGCTCCCACGTTTTGCCTCGTCTGGAATTTTTTTTAGTAACTAAGGGTCTTGGACGTAGGTTTGTCTTCTCTTACAGGTATATATTTGGCTCAAGAGCTCATTATGTTTGGATACTCAAGATAGTATACACCCACTGCTTAATGCTTCTGTGTAGACAAATTCATTTTTGTCATGTTTGGTAAACCACAGTCTCTACTCTGAAATATTATGTATGAAACTCTGACATGTTACTATTCTTGCCATTGCAAAAGAGACATTCTGTGTGATGTCTCAAATTGTCGAAAATACAAATACAGCTGTTGTTTGGGTGTTTTGGGGGTAAAGGTTCTTCCTTTTATGATCCTGTATTTTGTTGTTCATGACTTGCATGAGATGTAATGTGGCATGCAGAGGAAAAACAAAAGCATGTTTTTTTTTTGTCCTTGAGTTGTAAAATAAAACATCCCGTAATGTTGTAAAAACTGCAAAGAAAAGTGCCTAGGTACAGGAAATACTAAAAAGGGTCATACAGACCAAGCGTTTGTTAGGGTTCAAAGGGTTCCTCTGCAGATTTGTGGCCTAGATGGTTCTCCTTAAAATAAATGGGTTTTCTGCCTTTTTCTCTGTAGAAAGCATATTGTACTGGAGGAGTGCAGTGGCAGTTTGACATTGCAAGTCAAACTGGAATAAGATGTGACAGGTAAGGGTATGAAACACTAATCATAGCACTGTGTATTTAGTGCTAGAGTTACACTGAAACGTGCATGCCAGTCTGTGGGTATCTATCTTACTCATCTTAGACAAAGAATGTACTGATGCAGGATTAGATAATTTCTTCTTATTTTGTTTATTATTCTTTCTGTGTTTGGTGACTTTTTTCTAAATTGAGTTACTGCTTGCTCTGCTATAAAAATAGGGCCTGAAAAGTGTCTATAGTTACACCCCAAAGAGAACACAATAGGATGGAGAAAGTGAGATAGTACAGTATCAGTCAGTATTGCTTGTTTGTTTGGAATAGAACTTAAACATTTTTGTTATAAAATTATCTGGAGAAATTTCATTTCTCAGATTGTCATTGAAGTGCATCATTCTTTGTCCCTCAAAATGTCTGTTTGGAGGAAACATTACATTTGTAAAGGGGAAGGAATGTCTTAGAATTTTTTAACTTGTTGAATGATCTTTAGTTTTTTTAGGTAATTTTATAATGGAAACTGATTCAAGAAATCCTAAAAAATATAATTTTGACTCCTGTATAGCAAAACAAATATGTATGCATTCAAGCATTCCCTTGGTGTTCCTTCTGGTGAGCAGGGTGCTGTGCAGTAACTGGGACCAGAATGCAGAAGTAATCATCCTTGCAGCTTGTGAAACTAGTGTTCTCTTTCAGTGCAGCATTTGTTACAAAGGGGTCTAGAACAAAATCCTTGTGCTGTTGACTTCATTAGAAGTTACATGGTGATCAGCCTAGAGGAGGCTGGTGCAAGCATCACGGACTTGTTTCCTTCCAAAACAATGTGATTTATTTTTATAGTCTGTCTACGGATACATGGAAAATGTAGAAACGAGTGTTCTTTGCCATTGTGTAATTGACAAGCTTCCCTGTTGTGAAGATGGTGACTCATTCCTATTACTAGGAAACATTACTAGCATTTTCAGAGCACTGCAGCATGTTACAAGACACCCACTTTTCATGGACTAAGGCATTCAGACATTGTAGTATTAGATCTGTCCAAATAATACCCGTGTGTCTTCAGTGGGGCCTTCTGTGCACATGCTTTCCCCTCACCTCCCATTTCGGGGTGGGGGACAGCAACCAGACAATGTAGAAAAGCCAAGATATGCTTCTCTTGGTTCTTTGTACATTTTCGTTTTGTTTTTAGAGACAGTGGTATAATTTTCAAGAGCAGTAGTTGTGTTTAGCTATTTGCACTTAGTTCAGGGAAAAGGCAGAGCCTTGCAGCACAAAGTGATCTGTACAGTTTTAATAAGAGCATACAGAAAGACTTAATAGGGAAATATGCTCATATCTACAATGAACACTGCTTTGCTCTAGAAACATTGAAGAGTGATTCCATATATCTGACATTCAGAAATCATCTTAGAGCAATTTTCTTTTTTGCGGAGACTTTTGCAAAGTCTGTTTCCCAGACTGAATTGCCATAAATCCATTAATTCCAGTGAATGTAGAACTGTCTCAGACATGTCTGAGATTGACGTTACCTGAAAACTTGCCATAATGGGTTTTCCCTGCTTAACCTCTCTGTGTTTTTAAAACTGTGTTTGTAAAAACCAATTATCACTTGATTGTAATCAGATGTACCTGTTTTTTTCTGGATAAGTCAGTATGTTCATGCAGCATAAGCTGTGTTTTGGGGAAGCTTATAGAATGAGAATATAACTTTGTACTTAAGTCACTTTTCTGTGACTTTTCACTGAGCCAGGCTCAGAAATACTTAAGAGATATTTAGTGACAGATACGTAGTGTTTGTCCATTGATTTTGTTGTTCTGACTGGCCTTCCCCAGTACTTCTACATGCTTAAATTGAATTAACTATTGTCATTGTCCTCCAGATGAAAACAGTAACTCGCCACATCCCACTTACTATAACAGTTTTCAGTTGGAAATGAAATCAGATACTAGGTATTAAAAATCAGAGAGTGCTTTGTCTATCCCAACACAAGATTAGCGAAAAACCAGAGTAGCCTGCTGTTACACTGATGTTGTTTGGTAACAGTCAAGTGCTAGAAACAAGCTAGTTAAAGAGTTCAGTAGATATGAAAGTGTGTATGGGTGTACATACAAGTTTATGCAGTTGAATAGAAAGTTACACAGTTTAAAATGGTTAAATTACCGTTCATAGTGAGGAAAATAAATGAGGCTGGTTTTCTAAGACTCAGAAATTGTAATCTGTCAGTCAGAAGGTGAAAAAATAATCCTGTAATCCTGCTTTCTCTTTTAAAAAACACATTGTGTTTTCAGAAACAATACTTACGTAGAATGTGAATGGTATGTTACAGTAGGTATATTTACAAACAACTTTACCTTACACAGCAACAGACTGTTTTGTGGAATTCTTTTATTATTGGATGAAGTCTGAATGCTTTGGGGATCTTCTGAAGATGCTTGGATTACCTTCAAAAAAAGGAGAAGGTGCACTAAGAGTTACAAGCTCAGGGCATAGGCCAAGGTAATGCTAACCAGTAATTTCTGAGACGCAAAAGTAAACATGGAATAAGCAGACTGTCAGTCTGCAGGTAGTCTGAGCATTCATAGGGGAATACATAGAATCATAGAATGGTTTGGGTTGGAAAGGACCTTAAGATCATCTAGTTCCACCCCCCCTGCCATGAGCAGGGACACCTCACACTTAACCATGTTGCCCAAGGCTCTGTCCAGCCTGGCCATAAACACTGCCAGGGTTGGAGGATTCACAACTTCCTTGGGTAACCTGTTCCAGTGCCTCACCACCCTCACTGTAAAGAACTTCTTCCTTATACCTAATCTAAACTTCCCCTGTTGAAGTTTAAAGCCCTTGTCCTACCACTACAGTCCCTAAGGAAGAGTCCCTCCTCAACATCCTTATAGACCCCTTCAGATACTAGAAGGCTGCTCTGAGGTCTCCACACAGTCTTCTCTTCTCCAGGCTGAACAGCCCCAACTTTCTCAGCCTGTCTTCATACGAGAGGTGCTCCAGGCCTCTAATCATCCTCTTGGCCCTCCTCTGGACTTGCTCCAACAGCTTCATGTCTTTTTTGTGTTGGGGACACCAGAACTGGACACACTACTCCAAGTGAGGCCTCACAAGAGCAGAGTAGAGGGGCACGATCACCTCCGTTGATCTGCTGGTCACACTTCGTTTGATGCAGCCCAGGATATCGTTGGCTTTCTGGGCTGCAAGCGCACACTGAAGCCAGCTCACATCAAGCTTCTCATCAGCCACCACCCCCAAGTCCTTCTCCCCAGGGCTGCTCTGAATCTCTTCTCTGCCCAGCCTGTAGCTGTGCCTGGGGTTGTGCCGACCCAGGTGTAGGACCTTGCACTTGGCTTGGTTGAACTTCATGAGGTTGGCATTGGCCCACTCCACAAGCGTATCAAGGTCCCTCTGGATCCCATCCCTTCCCTCCAGCCTATCAACCGAGCCACACAGCTTGAGGAGACCCACATTTCAGTCATGACAATAGTAATGTATAAAACCTTAGCAAAACCTGGGGGTTTATTGCGCATGGAGTAAGAATATATTCCATGTCCAAGGTGTCTGTTTCCCAAATAGGTAGGCTAATAAAATGGCAAATGTATTGCATAAAGTGAAGTCTTATCTTTTCAGTATTCCTCTCCAGATCAGCCTTAATAAGGTTTCTATTTTAGTTTCTTTTTGAATGCTCTTAAATAGCTTTAAATATCTTTGAAATAACCTTTTAAATGGTCAGTCTTTTTAATGACTGAAACAGTGTTGCCCCAAATTATCCCTTTATATACTTTGTTAAGCATAATTCTTACTATTTCAAATTTCATAGAAGTTACCATTCTAAACATGAAACTAAAAGAAGACGTGTTAATAGAGAAGTCTGACTGGTTTAGGTCTTCTGCTAATTATCAACATTCTTTAGCTTAAGCAGCGTATAGCATAATGCTTATTCACTAGAAACAACCAAGTTTCACAGAGGTGGTGGTTTGTGGGGTCGGGTGTTGTGTGTTTCTCCACCTAAATTACTGAAAAGCTGTTTTCTGTTCAGATAGTCTCTCTTACATATAATGAAGGGATTACCCCATAGGAACACCTCCATTTCCTCTTAATGGTTTGTACATTTCCTGTGCCCTATTCAGTACATTTGAACAATACCAATTTGGGATTATTTATTTGTTCAGCACCCTTTAGAAATTGCCTGATGTGTTAGTTGGCTCCTTGCTCTTGCTGGCAGAGCTTTGGCTTTGGATATAACAAAGCCAGTGAAGAAGAACTTCATTAGAAATCTGTGGTAACAAAAATTCTAGTCATAGAAATGGAGGCTGCAGTTTTAAGCGGTTCTAAATGCAGCTTTTACTGACAGCAGTGGTGCCCGCCTGCCCCATCTGCCTCTTCATGCCACCTTCCTTGTGCCAGTACTAGCACAACTATCTGGCCTGGTAGCAAGTTGGACTGGAATACTGAACCACCTCAAAATTGGTTGGCAGCCAAAAAATGAAATCTTGAACTGCTTCAGTTCATTGAACTTTGTCATCATGCTGCTGTATGATCACTAGTTTTGAAGTGAGAGTGAATATGTGGAGGTTCCATGGTAGTCTGCAGTTGGACTGAAGGTAAGCTGAACTGAAACCCCGTGTGCCCCATGAAATTCACTGATGAAAAGTAATTATACTTTTTTTTTTAGGTACAAATTTAGGGTATTTACTAGTCTTAGCTTATATGTATCACGACATTTGATTTAATGCAGATGCCTCCAAATTAAACCCAGTTCGACTAAAGAAGGTCATGCTGTTCTGTACTGTGAACTGTGTTTAGGGGGAGTGGGTATTCCCACAGCACATAAAGGCTCTTATGTCTGATAAGACAGGCCCACATGGTCCACACTGTCTGTGAAGAAATGCAAAAAAATCCTAAAATTCTTCACTGGTATGACCTAGGGGGAATGTCTTTCTCATCTGAGATCTCATGTTTAGTCTGTCCCTGAGCACGGCAGAAAAACACAGTGAGTGGAGAGCTTTAACAGTGTACATTATTTATATGATCTCCAAGTGTCTTTTTGCTCTTTTAGGTGCTGTGACCTGCCTCTAATACCTCATACAGGGAAATAAATCTACCGCCTCAAAACCAAAACCAGCTCTGTCTGTGTTTTGTTTTCTGGACATCTGTGCCGTGAGGGGAAAAAGATCCCTTTAAGCCACTACTGAAGTCTTGAAACATGATGTTTAATTACAGGGACTGCCTTAATTCCCAGCTGCAACGTTAAATGCATTTGCCAGGCTGTGCAAGGACTGTGGAGAGAGCGCTTGGGGGAGGGGAAAGTCCAGAGGCTTAAATTACCTGAACGCATACCCTTACCTGTCCAGTCTGCTTACAGAGCAACAGTAACTTTGTATATATCTAAATTGTCATGGTGCAAATGAAAATCAGTGTATGTTTTCCAGGTAGGAAGTTGAATCACTGTCATGGGTGTGTTTAAAAGAGGGATAAAGTAGGACCTTTTCAGAATTAAAAGCAGCAGTTTACTGGATTGCCATTCATTAATAATACATACTGCCAATAATAAAGTTTCACCTATTATGAATAGTTTCTCAAATTCAGGACAGTCAACTCTTAAAAATCGTACCCTGGCTGTAAAGATGTAATACCACAAACCTGCTGTCATATATGTATAGCTTATATGTAATATAAATGTAAACATACGTATAGCTTATAAATATTCCGTATGTTTATATATACATACCTATTTTTCTAAATATTTATTTATATGCATTTATTCGTATGCTTAGTTGTGTGGCTGAAACCAGGACACTGTTACTAAATGCTTGCTGGTTATGCCAGTATTACATCCTTGCAAGTGCATACAGTGTTGCAAAATATTTATGCACTGGTTTTGGTTTCATTATTCTAGTATGCTTATGTTTGGCTTAAAGAGAAACAAATAGAGTCATACCTTTCTTTTAGTATGCAGATTCTTTTTATGTGCAACAGGCCTCTGCCTTGGCTACTTCATCTTGTGTTTCGCTTTAAGAATGCAGAAACTTCAGCGTAAAATGCTGAATCTCACAAAGATAATTTGCAGTTACTTACGCTCTAAATAGTCAAGGAGGGATGGGCACAATGGGCAATTCAGAGATCTTTTCTCTCAGATTGATTCCATTCTAAGTAGAATGGATTGTGTAACTCAAGCTCCTGCCAGAAGTTCTTGTATTTTGGATGGTGTGCTTTAACCAGTGCATTTGCCATACTTTATATGGTTTTTATTTTATTTACTTATTAGTTATTTGTATAACTTTCTATATTTTGGATTGAAACAGCAGTAAGAATAGAGGTAATACTTGGCAGTAAAACAGGGTTACTGGAATATATGATGTTCTTACTACCTGGAATTGTTAGCTACCACTCCAGAAGAAATTTGCAAATGCTTAATTTCGAATTGCAGGAAGTACAAACTCTTCTCTAGTCTCACAGAGCAAAATGCAGTAAAGGAGCACTAAGTAAAGACTGTTCAGTAAATTAACTAGATTTCTTATTTACTCTAGCATTACCCTGTATTTAAGTGGTAGCTGTGTTTTTAATCTTTTCAACCATACCTTGCTTATACTTCACTTTAGCTGAATTCCCACAACTGGAAAGCTGTTTAAATCCTCTGAAAGCAAACTCTGTACTCATCACACTGACTTTCATGCTAGGTGATCAGATTATAGGAGATAATAAAGTACTTGAGATACACACCACTTGCCACAACTGTCTGCTTATGCTGCCACAGGAGGACTCATTGGAAGTTCTTGTTGAAATATGAAGGACATCCTGAAAGAACTCTTTCATTCCCATGAATAAATTCCGTATTAGTTCAGTCTAGCATCATGTACAATTCCAGGATATAGTATTGAAAAGCATCCTCAGGAGGGTAGAGTTCAAGCTTTCATTCCTTTTAGTATGCCGCTTCCTTAGTGCTCAACACAATTAGATAAATGCAATAAAAAATAAACTCAAGGTATGCAGACAAGCACAGAGAAAAATTGAAAACACAAAAAAGGATTTATTTTTTCCTGATGGAAGAGTAATTGTTACTTTGCTTCTTTACTACTTCCCCACCCCCCCCTTGTTGCTTTTTTGGAATGTTGACTTGAGGGATGGAAGGTACTCCTATACCCTTGCTGCTTACCAGTAATATTTACCTGGTGTCAGAATTTAAGTGTACACGGCAACTCTTTATTTCCTTTCTTGTATCATCTTCTTCCTTTGAACAGGGAGGTCAGGAGAGTGTTAAAAAAATATCATCTACTAGCTGGCTGTTACAAGGATAGGTTTCTTTTCTCCTAACCGAACAGCTCCTGATAACTTTTGCCTACAGAACTTCAAAGCATCAATGGTATATTTCTCTGAAATGGAAATCTTAAATTTTAACTCTTAGAAGAGGATGAGTAGTTCAGATTTGATGGATAATATATTTCCTGTACGTAGGCAAGAGTGTGAATTAACTTATTGCAACATACGGAGTCAAATCCATCCTGGTATGATCTCAGACCTGCTGAGATCAAAGCAAAGTGCCCTATCCTATAGATAGATACTAGTTCAGGTTCTCAAAGTTCAGTAGGTGCTTTGTAACATACAGTACTGAAAAACTTGAGTTCAGTTTTTCATCTTACAAAGACCATCTTTGGAAGGCTTAGAGTCATCTTGTTCAGGTAGTTTGGTGTTGCCAGCAGTGAAAGTCTTACTACCATTCGTGTTGCTTATAGTTGTAAAGCTCTTAGAGCTTTGGCTGCTAAATTTTACCTGTAGATGTTATTCTGGAGAAACTCTGGAAGTTTCTTTGGTTTAAAATTGCTCTGGAAGCATTAGCAGTGTGGGATTCTGGGTTTTGTTTTCTCTGTTGCACTGAAGTTTTTTATAAAAATACTACTCCTAATGATCACTTATGTTTGAAGCTAGCATTTTCTCTCTCGGATTGAGAGCCTTGGATTCATGTATTACAGGGTTAGCTCCCAGGAGCCCTCTTGGTATTCAAGGCAACCTAAGTTCCTTCAGGCTGGTGTTCAGAAATGGGGAGATACGTGATGGTGTTCTGAAGACCATTTTGGAGGATTGTGGGTGCCCCGAGATGAGTTTCTTAACCTTGAGTGTCAACAGATGACAGCTTTTTTTTCTCTTAAATCTTTTCCAGGGGTTTTTCAGGTGCACTCTTAGCCTTCTGGTTAAGAATGGGAATACATTAATTACTATGAATAGTTTTTTTTTTTTTTATCAAGAGCTATCTTCTGGATGACAAAAGGCTGCATTTGTGGTACCTGGAGCTACAACAGACAGTTCTGGGTTTCAGGACTTCTGGTGTTTCTTGGTTTGAAGACCTGTAGCTCTTCCTGTGATTTCGTATTTTCTTGCTGATACGATGACAAGCTGAAGTTATTATCAAGACCTGAGTCTCTGGGTTTTTTTGCCATCTTACTGCCTAAATGGTGGATGGTTTTCAGGATTTCAGTGGAGCTGTTCTTTTCTCCTTGTAGGCTAAATAATACAAAGACTTAGTGTGATGAAAGAAGGTATTAGTGGTTGAAACATGTGGCTTAGCATAGGTCTAAGTTGTGCTCATCTCCTTTTAACTTGTGTACCTACAAATGTTTTATTTTTCTGGTACGTGATCATAAGAGTTTTACATTAGTTTCATTCATAGAATCATAGAATCATAGAATAG